>NW_027070324.1:193028-214197 GCF_002906115.3 Quercus suber
AAAAAAAAAAAAAAAAAATACACACACACACACAATGAGACTGTAATACCAAATGTATATTCAGCAAAAAAAAAAGAAAAAGAAAAAAAGAAAAAGCAATACAATTGCTATTTTTGAATCATGTATCATCTTTCTCAATCAGAATTAGATATCACACCAACATCCAAACAAACACTAGTCTCTCTCTCTCTCTCTCTCTTCTTTTTTTTTTTTTTTTTTTTTTTTTTAAAGAAGAAAACAAACACCAAGTCTGATTTGAAGATAAGATAGTAAACTGTAAGGTTGAATTTAATCAACCATCTAATTGGTTTTATTCCGTAACCAATTTGCTTGTAATTTAGCACTTAGTAACCCTGTATTTAGGTGAGAAAATTGTAAGGGTATGTGTGAGAAGATGTGAAGAAAAGCTCAAGAGTGTGCAAGAAAAAACAGAGGTTCGCGGCTAGGGCTCGCGGGTGGATCGCAACTGTCAAGCCGCAAAAGCTGGCACGTGAGAGGCACATTGGGAAGCTGAAGGGTCGCCAGCTGTCACGCTAAGGACAAAAGTCCCAGGCTGGCCAGGCCTAACGTTGCGACTTGAACTCGCGACTTGGACAAGCCGCGAGACCAAGTCGCCAATTTGCCCTGTTTGGCAAAAACTGACGTTTTGCATTCTTTCTCACCTACTATATATACACCCTTATACCATCATATTGAGAGAGCTTCCAGAGAGAATTTTGTGAGAGAAAATCCTAGAGAAAAACAAGATTGCCTCATCCCCAATCTTCATCTAAGAGACTCTACAAATTCTTCTACTCTTTCCTCTCCATTGTCATACCCTTGAGAGATTATTTACCAAACCCTTATCTCACCACACCCACGTCTGTGAGAAGTCTATTTGGTCTTAGGGAAGCAGTTTGGGAAGGAACCAATATACATTGGTTGATGCTATGGTCAAGTAGGGAATCGGAAGCTAAAGAAGAAATAGGTTCGGCGTAACCTCGTTAGGACAAAAGCTTGAGGGCTTAGGTACTTGGGTAGATTAGGCTTGGAGGGTCTTCTATTGTTCATGTATCCCAACTATATTCTTTAGTGGATTTTATCACCGCTTGGAGGGGGCGGAGAGGTTTTAGCCAAGGATTTCGGTTTCCTCTTCGATAACACATCGTGTGTTGTCCGTGTTTTGCATCTCTCTTTCCTTTATCTTTGCCTTATATTTATTGCTGTGATGTGTTTATATTTGGCTTAATTGTTTTATCAATTCTGTTATAAGTTTGTTATATATTCCGCACATTAATTGTTTGATATAAAGCTTGAATTGTATTTTTGTAATTTGGGGGTCTAAACGTTCAAGGGTGTTTCATACCCATTTTGAACTTTCAATTGGTATCAGAGCGGGGACACTTGTTGTGGTTTTAATACCTGAGTGTGATCCTTAACCCTTGTTGAGATGGATAGGTCTCAATCTCTTACTGTTCCACCATTTTTTTATGGTAATAATTATACATTTTGGAAAGTCTGAATGAGGGCGTTTTTTATTCTATGGATGAGGCTGTGTGGGATGCAGTTGATATAGGTTGGACAAAGCCAGAGGATGCCAAATCCACTTGGGACAAGGCAGCTCTTGCGGCAGCTAATGCAAACAGTAAGCGGTTTGAGGAAATTCGTAAAGACGTTTGATAGTACCATCGTCGTTTTCAACGATATAGAGAAGCTTAAAGGGATCAATTGGCTTTGTAGTTTCTTCTTTAGACATGGTATTGAAATATGCTGATCAAGTACTGTGTTGAAGAAAGATAGTTTAACAGTGTAGTTTATATATAGATAAAGTACGTGTGGTTCGTAGTTTATATATAGATAAAGGGTGGTACCCAATGCCATGTTAGTTTATCAACAAACGTTCAAAGTACGATAGTTAACATTAATCATAAAAATCATTATCTATATAATTATTGTCTGTTTGATTAGAGATTTTTAGTATCATTATTTAAGTATTGTGGAAATATATATGAGTTAAAAAATGCTGTGAAATACGTGTTTCAGTATTTTATTTAGTCATAATAAATTTACTTGCTCAATAATTAGAACATTAGTTTTTCTAGCATTAGTTGGTCAACTAATGTTCTTAGTACGATAGCTAACATTAGTCATAAAAATCATTATTTATATGATTACAAATAAGCTAATATTACTCAATAAGCTAATTATAAATCCATATAATTTATTGAAAATATTTATAATATAATTTATTTGAATCTGCCGACACCACCTTTTGAATTTCATTACCATTTGTCAAATTGATAACGTGCAGTGAGCCCACTATTATTATTATTATTTATTAAGGAGATTAACTATCTATTATTATTAACTAGCTTGTAACCTTATGCATATGCACGAATACACTTAAAGATATACAATAAGATGTATGATATAATTTATATATATATATAATTTAAATACTATTGATAGTCATTTTTATATTTTGTTAACTCTTTAAAATAAATTTGTAAAGGTATTATTAGGTATAAAATGTAAATTGTTTATTTCTTTTAAAATTATTTTGAAGCACATTTTTTTTTTTTACGATTAATTTATTCTAGACTTTTTAGTTTTTGTACTTAATAACTCACTTGGATGAATATTTATGATGTGGTTGCAAATTTGATTCTAAAATTAAAAAATAAAACTCTTTAAGAATAAATAATTCAAGACACATGGCGCAAAATTGCAACTCTAATTTAAAATTTTAATTTGAGTTTCTCTCAGTTTCACATATTATTAAATATATAGATAAGCTAACATTTTAAGCTAGCATTAGTTGATCAACTAATGTTAGCTTATTAAGTAGAACGTTAGTTGATCAACTTATGTTCAAAGTATGATAGCTAACATTAGTCATGAAAATCATTAATTTTATGATTATAAATCAACTAACAATACTCAATAAGCTAATCATAAATCCATATAATTTATTAAAAATATTTATAATTAGAATTTATTCAAATTAACCCGCCTACCAAAAAAAAAAAAAAACTGATTAGTGCCATACTTACTAGGGGTTAGTAATAAGTTCCGCCGGTAATTATTAATTGCCTAGAAAGAGAACAAATACACTTATTAGCTCATCATTTGTTTGCTTGTTCACACTTAGGTTAGGCACACACTAATTTGAAACATGGACTATGATGATATAGATTATGATGAAGGTTATAGCATAAGAGATATAGACAATAATTGGTCAAACAGTAATATCGATTATGAAACAGATTCTGATTCTGACAGTGATATGGATGACTATAATTATAATTATAATAATAATGCAAAAAATTAGAGTATATTAACAAGAGATAAAATCAACCGACAGACTAATAGACATAGCTTCTTAGACATAATTAATAAAAAATTAGAATCTATAGAAAATGATGAAAGACCTACAACATATACTAAAGTAGAAAGAAAAAATGATAGTTTTTGGACCTCTATGAAAAAATGAAAGTTTTAAATTCACCTTTAGAAAAAGAAAAAGAATTTGAACCCCATCATAGATCACCTCTAACAAAAGCTATGACAGATAATTGGCATAATAGAGAAAAGGATGAACTAAAGAAAGGAACTAGTCAAATAGGAATTATACATGAAGAAAGTGAAAGAAAAAAGACTGATAACATGAAAGATGGCCCTACTCATGAAAGAATAACACGTATGGAAGATAAAGGAATGATTAAAAAAGGAATGGTAAAAGAGATGATAGAAGCAATTGAAAGACAAGATAGTAAAAAGCTAGAGACAAAAGAAGATGTAGGGAAAGTTATAAGAAAGGACATGCTAAACCAAAAGAAAATAGTACTCTTGAAGAATCTCTATGTAGAAAACTAGATATAAAGGATAAGATAGAAAAAGTCAATAATGGTTGGAAAACTAGTAATAATAGTCCAAAAAAGTGGTGGAAAAACAAAAAGAAGAAGTTAGTTCAGCGCAAATTATAGTTAAGAAGCCAGAAATAGAAAGAGACATAGAAAGACAAAATAGCATAATAGAAGAGGTTATATGTACAAAGCTAGAGCAAAGAGAAGAAATAAAAAGAGATAGAGAAATAGTCAACAAAAGTAGGAAAAATAAAAATAATAGTTTAAAAAGGTAATTGATGAAAGACTAAAATTAATTGAGAATTCTATGATAGATAGCAGTTTGGCAAAATTAAAAAGAAATATGGAAATCTTAAATTCACCTTTAGATACAGACAGGAAAAAAGAAATAGCAGTTTTAGCAGTTTTAAATATTACTGAGTCATCAGATAATGAGAAAACTGACAAACATGTTAAATATATTATTTGTCATAAATGTAAAGAATATGGACATACTAAAAAACAATGTGCTAGACAGAATAAAATTGCTAAACAAATCAGTATGTTAGAATTTGAAAAAGACACACTAAATAAATTAATGAAAATATTTAATGTCAGCCAAAAAGAGATAGATCAAGTAAAGAAAAAGGAAGAACTAAAATCAACCAATCCACTTAAAGTTAATAAAAGAAAAAGGAAACAAAAGGATATCATAATGAAATTAATAGATAATCTACCTAATCAAGACAAAAAAGACTATTTACTAAGTTTGAAATAATCTATAGAAAAAAAAAAAAAAAAAAAAAAAAAAAAAAAAAACAACTTATTAGTGCCATACTTACTTTTTAATAGTATAGAGAAACAAGTATATTGTAAAATATAACATACCCATCATACTCACATATGGAATTATCTTATCAAAATAATTGCTTCCTTTCAACTTGTTTCTCAATTTGAGTGGCAAAATTATATAGAGACTTGTATAGAGACTTTATAATGGTTGGTCCCATACTCCCCTTATTGAGTTTTCGCCGACGCCATCATCTAACAATAAATACTAAAATACTACTAGCAAAACCTTTATAGTTTGGAGTTGGACTTGCTAAACATTATTGTATGGGATTTAAAGAAGACAGAAACGGTGGGTACCCACTTCCCAGATATGGATTTGGAGAAAGACAAAGTGGCAGTCACAATACCCACTAGCAATAACCAATTACACGAGAAACTATAAGGTGTTTCAGCATTATAAACTCAGCATCTGAATTGGTGTTTTTAAATCAATAAAAAATTGACACTAGCTTAAAAATATAACACATTAGTTTACTGAACAACACCAATAAAATGGCGAAATCACCCTTGAAAATTTTGAAAGCCCTGCTTCCTTCTCCCACTTTTCACCTCTAAATTAAACAAACCAAAAAAAAAACTCCACCCTTAGATTCAGCAAAATACGAGACTTGCTATTAGAACTTTACTCCCTGAAATTCAACAGAATATATTAACTCATAAAGCTATAACAAGTTCTTATGACAGATGGATGTATCTTTTTAAAGTATTAGTCTCTACAGCATTCATCAGAACAGAAGACATGACAGGTGATGCATGGTTATCTCATAAAGCTACATGGTATGAGAGTTTTGGAGATGCAGACAAAGTTTATGAAAGAACAAGAGACAGATATGATCCCTACCCGGGACTACTTACCAATACAGAGACAGAGGATCTAGTAATCCGTGATCCTTTATGGTTATCTGAAATGTTAGAAGCAGGGTTTATTAGCAAATTAGTTATAACTTCTGCAATTCAGATTAGTTTATTCCCTAAAGTCATCCAAGAAGCAGCAGCACAGATTGGAGGAATTAATTATATGAAGATGGAAATCTAGAGCACACTTCCAGTTTGGGACACTAGCTATTATATGAAATCTCAGCCAGCACATATTTTGGTTCTTATTTATGATTGGGGTTTTATCCCTGAATACAACTGGTATTCAGGAGATACTTATTTATAACTGGATGATCCAAGTGCTCTAACTCAAGAATGGTCTAATTTCAAGTGTAACAAGATTTATGAAGTACAGAAAGATTTAGACAAAGATTTCCACTTATATGGCTACACTGATAGGATAGCTATGTATGGTCCAAGACCTTCAGCAAGAAAGCTTATTGGGAAAAGAAGGATTGTAAAAGATCCCAGATTAATGACAGCCAAGGATCATGTTCCTGTTTTCCTTCTTATTTCATACTGTGCTTTCTGCACTGATTACGGAGTGCTCCATGAGCATGAGCAGTATGAGGACAACACCGATCCGCTAGATTATGATAACTATGCGAATACAGATTGACAAGACAGGTAGAAGGGTTTTTCCCGGACAGACAAAGATGACAGATCACTATTCACTTAAGACAGATTACTATTCACCAGACACACCAGACAGATCACTATTCACTAGCATGCCTCTTGACAGATAGACAAATTTTACTATTCATCAGCATGCGCAAAAGTATTTCAGAAAAGACAAGACAGATTTTAAGTTACTCTTCAAGATTCTACCGACAGATTAACTTGGGTTCACTTTATTTAACCCAGGTTACTTTTGAAGCTTACCATGGTTTATTTCATCTATAGAAGGACAGACTTCGAAGACAGACAACAGGTCCAGTTCTCAGGTCCAATTCTAAGGTTCAAGTTTTAGAAAGCTTTTGTAATAGCCTTCCCTCTCTCCCAGAAAGACTTTTGTATTCTATCCCTCTCCTTTTGTAATCTTGTAACCTTTCTCCTCAGACAATTTTACTTTGTAATCTTATTACTCTTCAGACAGTATTTTATTTTCAAAGCTTGTATCAAAGACAGTTTGTTTTCAAGTTTAATCAAAGACAGAAGTATTTTCAAGTAAGATTTTATAGTTTTTGTTTTCATATTCCATACTCTGTTTTAACTTATTTTTGAATATATCTGTTTTGCTATTTTCTTCTTTATTATCTATTTTATCATTGTTTATGCTTCTATATTACTGTTGTGCTCTCTCCTGGGTAGTTAATGGTATCAGAGTCATGGATGGTAGATGTATGAGTTTTATTTCTATGCAATTAAGAAGTTACTAGGAACTTACATTACTGCATAGCCACTACTTGCTCTTTGATAGCGTTGGTCAGCCTTACACTCGTTGGCAAACCATAGTATTCGCGTTGGTCAGCTTGTTTTGTTAGCCGACGAACTGGTGTTGTTTGGGTGGTCCCGCAATGGAGTTTTCCGAGGAGGTGGTCCCGATGGCAAGGATATCAGGGGTTAGTAATAAGTTCCGCCGGTAATTATTAATTGCCTAGAAAGAGAACAAATACACTTATTAGCTCATCATTTGTTTGCTTGTTCACACTTAGGTTAGGCACACACTAATTTGAAACATGGACTATGATGATATAGATTATGATGAAGGTTATAGCATAAGAGATATAGACAATAATTGGTCAAACAGTAATATCGATTATGAAACAGATTCTGATTCTGACAGTGATATGGATGACTATAATTATAATTATAATAATAATGCAAAAAATTAGAGTATATTAACAAGAGATAAAATCAACCGACAGACTAATAGACATAGCTTCTTAGACATAATTAATAAAAAAATTAGAATCTATAGAAAATGATGAAAGACCTACAACATATACTAAAGTAGAAAGAAAAAATGATAGTTTTTTGGACCTCTATGAAAAAATGAAAGTTTTAAATTCACCTTTAGAAAAAGAAAAAGAATTTGAACCCCATCATAGATCACCTCTAACAAAAGCTATGACAGATAATTGGCATAATAGAGAAAAGGATGAACTAAAGAAAGGAACTAGTCAAATAGGAATTATACATGAAGAAAGTGAAAGAAAAAAGACTGATAACATGAAAGATGGCCCTACTCATGAAAGAATAACACGTATGGAAGATAAAGGAATGATTAAAAAAGGAATGGTAAAAGAGATGATAGAAGCAATTGAAAGACAAGATAGTAAAAAGCTAGAGACAAAAGAAGATGTAGGGAAAGTTATAAGAAAGGACATGCTAAAACCAAAAGAAAATAGTACTCTTGAAGAATCTCTATGTAGAAAACTAGATATAAAGGATAAGATAGAAAAAGTCAATAATGGTTGGAAAACTAGTAATAATAGTCCAAAAAAGTGGTGGAAAAACAAAAAGAAGAAGTTAGTTCAGCGCAAATTATAGTTAAGAAGCCAGAAATAGAAAGAGACATAGAAAGACAAAATAGCATAATAGAAGAGGTTATATGTACAAAGCTAGAGCAAAGAGAAGAAATAAAAAGAGATAGAGAAATAGTCAACAAAAGTAGGAAAAATAAAAATAATAGTTTAAAAAAGGTAATTGATGAAAGACTAAAATTAATTGAGAATTCTATGATAGATAGCAGTTTGGCAAAATTAAAAAGAAATATGGAAATCTTAAATTCACCTTTAGATACAGACAGGAAAAAAGAAATAGCAGTTTTAGCAGTTTTAAATATTACTGAGTCATCAGATAATGAGAAAACTGACAAACATGTTAAATATATTATTTGTCATAAATGTAAAGAATATGGACATACTAAAAAACAATGTGCTAGACAGAATAAAATTGCTAAACAAATCAGTATGTTAGAATTTGAAAAAGACACACTAAATAAATTAATGAAAATATTTAATGTCAGCCAAAAAGAGATAGATCAAGTAAAGAAAAAGGAAGAACTAAAATCAACCAATCCACTTAAAGTTAATAAAAGAAAAAGGAAACAAAAGGATATCATAATGAAATTAATAGATAATCTACCTAATCAAGACAAAAAAGACTATTTACTAAGTTTGAAATAATCTATAGACATAATAATTTTACTTACTCAATAATTGGAACATTAGTTTTTCTAGCATTAGTTGATCAACTAATGTTCTTAGTACGATAGCTAACATTAGTTATAAAAATCATTATTTATATGATTATAAACAAGCTAATATTACTCAATAACCTAATTATAAATCCATATAATTTCTTGAAAATATTTATAATATAATTTATTCGAATCTGCCGACACCACCTTTTGAATTTCATTACCATTTGTCAAATTGATAACATGCAGTGAGCCCACTATTATTATTATTATTATTTATTAAGGAGATTAATTGTCTATTATTATTAACTAGCTTGTAACCTCATGCATATGCATGAATACACTTAAAGATATATAATAAGATGCATAATATAATTCATATATATATAATTTAAATACGATTGATAGTCATTTTTATATTTTGTTAACTCTTTAAAATAAATTTGTAAATGTATTATTAGGTATAAAATGTAAATTGTCTATTTTTTTAAAAAATTATTGTGAAGCACATTTTTTTTTTTTTTTTAAGATTCATTTATTCTAGACTTTTTGGTTTTTGTACTTAATAACTCATTTGGATGAATATTTATGATGTGGTTGCACATTTGATTCTAAAATTAAAAAATAAAACTCTTTAAAAATAAATAATTCAAAACACATGGCGTAAAATTACAACTCTAATTTGAAATTTTAATTTGAGTTTATTTTAGTTTTACATATTATTAAATATATAGATAAGCTAACATTAGTTGATCAACTAATATTAGCTTATTAAATAGAACGTTAGTTGATTAACTAACGTTCAAAGTATGATAGCTAACATTAGTCATGAAAATCATTAATTTTATGATTATAAATCAACTAACAATACTCAATAAGCTAATCATAAATCCATATAATTTATTAAAAATATTTATAATTAGAATTTATTCAAATTAACCCGCCTACCCAAAAAAAAAAAAAAAAAAAAAAAAACTGATTAGTGCCATACTTACTTTTTAATAGAATAGAGAAACAAGTATATTGTAAAATAAAACATACCCATCATACTCACATATGGAATTATCTTATCAAAATAATTGCTTCCTTTCAATTTGTTTCTCAATTTGAGTGGCAAAATTATATAGAGACTTGTACAGAGACTTTATAATGGTTGGTCCCATACTCCCATTATTGAGTTTTCGCCGACACCATCATCTAACAATAAACACTAAAATACTACTAGCAAAACCTTTATAGTTTGGACTTGCTAAACATTATTGTATGGGATTTAAAGAAGACAGAAACGGTGGGTACCCACTACCCAGATATGGAGTTGGAGAAAGACAAAGTGCCAGTCACAATACCCACTGGCAATAACCAATTACACGAGAAAGTATCAGGTGTTTCAGTATTATAAACTCAGCATCTGAATTGGTGTTTTTAAACCAATAAAAAATTGACACTAGCTTAAAAATATAACACATTAGTTTACTGAACAACACCAATAAATTCCACAGACCACCAGGAAAGCTACATGAGGAAGCGATACGCCCATTTGAATAGACTTGGAGATGGCCCAGCATGCAACTGGCAACCAAATGACTGGAATTGCCCACCAAACAGTGCGGGTCAAGAACTGTTTCAAGTAGGAATGAGTCAAATTTGCCGCTGTATCTAATCTCCAAAAAAGAAAAATTAAACTACTAATTATACAAGTGCATAAACATATGCATTCTTACAACTAAATATATGCATGTTGTAACCTATGACCTAATAAAAATAAGGTTTCTCTGTGCAAACAAAGAGATTGTACCTCCCAAAAATCACTCTAAAAAAATCGAGGGCCTTCCTTGCTAACAATAGGTTGGTGAACCCACTCCTGATAAGATTCACCAAGATAACCGACCTGTGAAAGATTGTTTTAAGTTAACATGCATACCAAAACCATTAGCATAACAACAACATTTATGTAAATTCATATTAAAGTTTTTAGTGGGCTCCAGTTCCTATGAGACCGACCCTAATTCCTCTATTTTTAGTGGGCTCCATTGCGACTTCCTTCTAGATTTATTTCTGATTTCCTTGCTACTTCCAACACCAGACATGCAATAAAGTTTTTTTTTTTTTTTTCCTCTAATTTTCTAGGTTGCCTTTCGGTTTCTTTTTTAATATATTTTTTTTGTATGCTTCTTTTTTCTCTAAAATTACAGGTGGCTTATTAATTTTTTTTTTTTTTTAAAAATCCAGATGCACATTTGTGTGTAGGAAAGGAATCCTGAACAATCGCAGGGATGCCAACGTAATAACAAGCGTGTCTGATTTTTAAAATTGTATTCCTACTTTTCCACTTTTTATTTTTTATTTTTTTATTTTTTTATTTTTATATAGATGTATTTCTACGTTTTCACTAGTTTTAACTTTTATAATTATATTCCTTACACATTCCTTTGGAAGTGAGATTCATTTGTATATGTTTGATAAAATGTCTCAACAAAAATGATGACGGACTCCTTTGTTCATAAAATATTTAATATACTGTAAGGGATTAACTTTTTTAAAAGATGTTATTTTGGGTCAAATTAAAGCTATGTTTTTGTTGTAGTTTCATGTGTAGAAACATAAAGCTTCTTTGTTTATTAGTTGATTACAAGTATTTGGTGGGTGTGCTTGAGTTTCAGCCATTAAATTGTTAGGTTAAGATTGCTTTTCTTAGCTATGCATTTTAAAGATTGTTTCTTTTACATGAATCTAAATTTGTATTATATGCTGGCTTACTTGAAACTTTCAAATTTTGGTACTTTGCAGCGGTTTTTTGTTGTTGTAGTTGTTTAGTATACCATTGGTGGTGGAATTGGAATTGGAATAGTAATGCATTTACTTTAGTAAAAATAGAGGGATGAGGTGCAGATATACTTGGTAACAGTGAGATGATGGATTAATGTAGTGGTGGCAGTGGAGGAAATAGTGGCAGGGGCATATAGGAACTAATGGAGGGTTGTGATGGTGGTGAGATAGATATTGATCATCTGCTCCTTCATTGCTACTGTGGGGGGAAAGACCCAATCTAACATAGTAAGCCTAGGGCCCCATTTGAGGACTACTGTACGTCCGAAGAGAAGGAAGTGGTAAGGGCAAGGTCCATCTGGAAGAAGGATACCCAGAAAAGAAAGACGGGTACAATTCGAAGAGGTCGCCATCCATCCGAAGAGATTCTATTCCTCGGACACGAATAGTATTGATCAATCGAACGTGTAGAAGGTCCGAATGATCTTCCGAGCATTCCTACTGATCAAGATAACCTCTGAGTATATCTGGAGATGATAAGAATGAGGAAATATCTAAAGGAAAAGCTGCTACCACTGTATTAAATGCACTGCAACAATTTTTCTGGCCGCATTTATGTGGAGAAGACCCCTGAACAGGGTAACCTCATCTACCACCACTCACAAAAAGCTGGAGAAGATACATAACATGACATGCACTCAAGTAGGAACCTAGATAAAAAACAAGTGAACGATGGAGATGTGGGGGAGGATGTTATATAAAGAAGAAGGACTCCTAAAAGAAAGGAGGTCGATTTGTAATCCTAAGAACTATAACCTGTATTCAATTAATCAGAAGTCTCTTCGGATTCAAACTCGCTTAATCTTTGCATATACTTTTATGCTGGTTTATACTTGCAGGCCATAATCAATTGTTGTTAGCTCCATAGTTAATCTAGTTCTATCACCCATGCTCTACAAATTTTATTGTTTTTGGGGTTGGGCCACAAATCCTGACTCTATAGCTACTATGCACAAAATCTATGGTCACTAGTGTTTTCTTTGTTCAAGATACATTAAGTTATACGTAGAAGTGATTTGAATACATTGTGTTCTTGGGATGTGATGCATCTATTTTTTGAATAAAAGTTTCAAAAAAAAAAAAAAAAGATATTGAATTATGGAGTAAGTTGAGAATGAGATATTGTTTTTGTTTTCTATGTGATTTGGATTGGCCTTCCCTTACTCTTTTCCATAAGAATGGTTCACTAGTTTGAAAGTTTGAGTTGAGGAAGTGAATAGGAATGAATTTGTTCGTTTCCACATCTCCAATGTGGGGACAGATCCTTCTCTTGGTCCTTGCAAAAACATGTTTGGTAAGATAGTTCAAACAACAATTTTTAATGTTTAAACAATGAAAACTATGGGTTCCAAAAAAAAAAAAAAAGGCATTTGGCAAAGGATTTTATTTAGGAGTGTTTGAGTTAAAAGTTTATCATTTTAGGGTATTTAAATACTGAATTTAAAAAACTCCACCTACTAGTTTTCAGTTTTCAAATAACATTGCTCAATGACACTTTTGTAAATATTTAGAAAGGTGTGGGACCCACGTAATAAAACTTAACATAATTACAGCTCTCTCTCTCTCTCTCTCTCTCTCTCTCTCTCTCTCTCTCTCTCTCTCTCTCTCTCGTGCACACCTCATCTTTTTTTCCCCTTTCTTTTCCTCCATTCTCTCTTCACTTTCAGATTTCTTCATCTCTCTCTTCACCTCCATTACTTCTCATCTCTCTCTCTCTCTCTCTCTCTCCAAATCATTGCAAAATCATATGAAAAGCCAAAGTAGATCAAAGAAAATCCAATCTCACCAATTAGAAAAAAACACAAGCCCAGATTTCTTCATCTCTCTCTCACAATTCTCTCTCTCTCTGTTTTTTTTTTTTTTTTGGCAACAGATTCGTTAGTTTTTTTAGAAGAGTAATGAGAGTGGGTTCCTGGGTCCTTTTTACCAAACAATTGTTTTTTTTTTTTTTTTTAAGAGGAGGAAGAAATTTTTGAAGAGAGTGGAGGAAGAAGAAGACCAAATTAATGGGAATAGCATGGGAAATTCTCTCCCCTCTAATAATTATTAATAAAATAATTGTACATGTTAGAAAGTTATCACTTAAAAAAAAAATACATACGCATACCAAACACGCAATTATATTTTTATTCACATTTTAAAATATGTTGTTTGAAACATGGTACTAAACACATTTTTTGCATTATGAGTACTTTATACACGTATTGTAAAGAGGGAAAATTCCCGACCTATCACAAGCTGATACATCATACTACCAATTCCACAAAATACAACTAATTACAAAGCGCCATGTACTACTGCTAGGTTTGCTATCACTACTCATAAATCAACAGAAATTTGCCAAGTGTCATGCAAAAACCAATCACACATTAGCACGTGTAAGCAATGACATAGGTAGTCCAGCACGTGTAAGCGATGACATATGCAAACCAACATGTGTAAGCGATGACATAAGTGGATTAATCAGGCTGTGACATGTGTCACTAATCAGATTCCGCCACGTGTCGCTCACTTGCCCCTAAACTCTTATAAATAAAAGCCTTCTTAAGGCATTTAAGGGAGACCAAGCCATCTGGAGCACAAGCAGTATCAGAGAAGATTCAGAAGCACTCAGAAGTACAGAAGCTCTGCAGGAATCAAGCCTTAAAGCCTTCAAGAACTTCAAACTCAAAATCGAAGAACATTTAAAGCAGAATCATCTAAACTATTTGTCTAGATCTCAAAGTTCACCAGAATCAAGTTTAAAAGCCTCCAGAAATCTCAACAAGCCATAAATCAACGAAACTCTATGGATTCAAGCCTTCAAAGTACCGAAGAACTTCCACCACAAACCTTCAAAAATGAAAAACACATGAAGAACACGAAGAACGTGAAGAATAAAGGATTTCTAACAAGCTCATAGCCAGAGATTCATTGTAATTATATTTCAAAGATCTTCGATCCATTCTTCAACCAAATTGAAGTATATTTGGTGTTAGAATTAAAATCACATTACCACAATTTCAATCAACAAATCTTTCAAGGAGATCGAATCAGAGGATCACTCTTTTGTACTCACAGAGAATTGTACCACATATTCATCAATACAAATTCGTATTTGTGAAACTATTTTATTGTTTGATTTATTTCGAACTGAGAAATTTAGTCATTTACACATATTTTCACAACACTTTTTAAGTCACAATTTTCACAACATTTTGAATAATAGTACTTGAAAGCTACTACCAATCAGTCCCCAAAAGTGCTTGTTTTATTTAGAAGTAGTGTAGTATCGTTTTATAATTTATTATTTTGTGTGATTTTAGGTGATATACTCATGCGAAATCAATTTATTTTACAAAAATATCTGCGTAGTTCGGCTTTTTGTTTGATCAATTCTAGTTCGGCTTTTTGTTTGATCAATTTTCCTGATGTAGAATTATGGTGATCTTATGGCAATAAATGTGGATAATGATCTTATGGCAATGAGTGGAAATTGCTACCCAGTTGGGCTTTCGTAATGAAATGTATAAAAAGGTCCTGTATTGTAAATAAAAAAATATCAATGAAATATGTTAAAGTTTCCTTGTTATTCTAAACATTTTCCCCTCTTCTTAGTCTCTATTCTGTAGAGTTTGGTTCCCTCGAAGAACCATTTCTTGCATCAAGAACCAATTAGGTTCTTATTAGGATGCTGTTTGTATAATGAGCTCACTAGTTACTACTGAGTTAATAAGACGTTGTAGGCTCTTTATTAGCAGTTTGAGATGAATGGAGTGCATTTGTTTCTTATATTAGTTAAACAATAATCTTTTCTGTTTCACTTTCATTTTAGAAGAGTCATTCGTTCTATTACGTACTTCTAGCATATGGTTCCGTCAAATGCTTTAAAGATGATTAGATGATTGAAACCAATTATGCTTTCATAGATGGCCAATTAAAATCAACTAAAGGATTCTACCACTAAGTTTTTGAATTATGATTGATAGCTTTTCTGGACAAGCTGATTACTTGTTTAGATTGTGCATTTCAATATATAAGCCTTTTTCATAAATTCGGTTGCTTACAATTGAGAGTAAATAGTTGTGACAAATAATTACATAGAGACAAAGGGAGCAACAATTAAGAGAAAAACAATTTGATTTTTCTAAAATAATATTACAATCGCTCATTTTCACTCTCTAAAACCTTTCAGTTCTTTATCCCGTAATGTCCAAGCATTAACTTTTCAGTCACAGAAGGTCTTGGACAAGTGACCAAATCATCTATTGGAAACTAGTAATCTTAGACAATTCTGCTCAGCAGAAAGCAAACTCTCATTTGTTATTCAACAACTTCCATTTCTTTTTCCAATGTCATTAGATTTGCACATCAACAAATTGTGAAAGTATTTAAGCTTGATCAAATCATCACTGAAACATCAAAAATCATTAAATTAAGATTCAACTAAAAAGTCATTCAATTGAGAATATGCAATTAGTTGGCAAACTTTTGCTTTGAATAACAATAAAAATACTTTCAAACAGTGTGAACAAGTTCAAGACTTCACAACCAAAAAGAAAAAAAAAATTCAAGAATATTAACCACAAAAGAAATGAAAAATTTTGGAACCCTTAAACTTTTTAGGGATTATTATGAATAGCCATTAAAGTTCTCATTCACTAAACTTTATATACAAATTGAGAATCTATCTTTCAAATTCACTCAATATAATCCACCAATACCTCAAAAAATAAGTTGAGAGCCGCTCTATGAGCATCTTTTTGCCTAATCAATTTTAGCAATAATTGCAAACCAAAAAATCCAACATAAAGACAATAATTCCAAATGTGAAAACACTAAAAGAGCATGAAAAACATTCTGAAAGATAAAAATCTACCAATTTTACAAAACAAAAACCTGAAAGATAGAAAAGATAAAAACGTTTGACCTATTCTTATGCTTTACTCCTAAGATTTGTTTCTTTATTTATTTAATGAAACCAAATTCAAACTCAAATTTCATCCAAACCCATACCACCACCGGCAATATCATCTCCACAATCCTAGAATACAAAAATTGAAACCAATCATTTCATCCCATCCCATCAACAAGATAAATGCCAAACTCATATAACCAAACCAATCTTCCCTATGCCACACACACACACACACACACACACAAAAAAAAAAAAAAAAAAAAAAAAAAAAAAAAAAAAAACTCCAAAACCAATTTATCATCAAACAGATACACCACCCAAATCTTACCTAGCCTTGCCTTGTGCCCACGAATGCTGCTCAAGCGATAACCAAAATTTAGTAAATTAATGAGAGAAATTTCTAAATAATTAAGAAAACCCAATAGAGAGTACTTTAAACCATAAAATAAAAAAAAAATAAATAAATAAATAAATAAAAATTTAGTGACTAGAGAGGAAGACAAAGCCTGTGCTGAGGTTGGCCATGGAGGTAGCTAGGAGCAAAGTTTTTGAAGGAAACAAATACAAGTTTGGGTACTGTTATGGTGTTGGTGATGGTTTTGGAGAGAAGAAAGTGGTTACAACGGAAATAGTTGGGTTTGAGAGTGGAGGAGAAAGTTGTTGAGGGCTGGACCAACGTGGGGTTCACTAGAGGAGGTCCACTGGTTAAATAGGAACCGTATTGTCCACGGAGACCTAACAATTAAAAAGCTGGCATTACTAAGCGGAGGAGAAGAGAAGAAATTAGGTTTTTATTTTATTTTATTTTATTTTTAATTTTTAATTCATACGTGAAAAAAGGGAGAAGGGAGGGGCTTCAAAAATTTCAGGGATGATTTTTGTCATTTTCTTGGTGTTGTTCATTAAACTAATATGTTATATATTTTTTAAGCCAGGTGTCAGTTTTTTATTCGTTTGAAAATATTAATTCAGATGCTGAGTTGGTAATACTGAAACAGCTTATACTTTCTCTAATTATAGATTTGAAAACAAGGTGTTGAGTGTTGATGACGCTAGCGATCTCTTACTATTGTTGCCGGTGAAGGTTGGAATGTGTTGAGTCTTATTTATTTATTTATTTTAAGTAATAGAATAGGAAAAGTATAAAATTAGAATTTAATTAAAGAGGTAGGACAAGGTAAGTTTTTATTAGTGGAGTAGAAAAATGGAACAAAAGATTTGGACTTAGGAAAAGATGATTAGGATATATAAACATTTCAACCTCTCTATCGTCAATACATAACTTCCAAGTACTTTCTGATTAGACTATACTAGTCTTTTAAGCTTGAAGAACCAGAAAGTGTTCCAAATGAGGAATTAGAGAAGAAGTGAGAGGTTTATCAACTTGCATTATGTAAACACCCCATTTTAAAACTCTTATTTGACCTAAATTGCATTACTTTGCACATCATCATCATTACATGTCTCCAAGGCAAGACTGTAATTTTGGCCGTTTGATCTCCAAATATTTATTATAAAACAAATCTCAAAGTCATAACAATCAAAATGATAGTTTATGAGTGTTAATGGGACCACTGAATCAAAAAATATCAAAGAAACAAGTTTTAATAGTAAGGTGCATTTGTATAAATTAGATTCCAACCATTGGTGATTATGATCTCTTAATTCTAATTGGCCTATTTTTATTTTATGCTTCTAGATTCAAGCATACTTAGTTTCTAGATTTTTCACATGTTCTTGTTTGATTAGCATGTTAAATCTAGGTTGATCTTAGTCTTGCATGATTAGGGTTTTCAATTCAATAACATGCGTACATGCTCTTAGAATTAGGATTTGTCACACATCACACATATATTCACAATCTCTTGCATATATCCAATATGCATGCCTAGAATAGGGTTTCATCATGTTCTTGGATGTTTTAGCTCTACAATCACATGTTTTGGATGATATAAACTCTTGAATGATGTGATATGACATTTGCCACCATAGTCTAACACTGATTCCACCAAGCAAGTTGGATGCTTAACAGCTTCCCGATCTTGTAATCTAACCTCCAAACTTAAATCAAGGTTAGTAAATTAGGTTTTTCCCTTGTAATCTTCTCTTTTTAGATTGTAACTAGGAATCAAAGTATTATACTTTTGTTTTAGATTATATCTAGGACCAAAGCGATGTAATTTTTGGTTATTATTAAAGAGATGTACAATTTTCAATTTGTCAATGAGAACAATGTATCTTTCAATTTATTGTCTTATTTTCTCTATTAAAACAAGGGGTGACTCCATTGTAGATCTTTTAACTTAGGAGAGAGAATAATAATAGTATAATCCTCCCCACTATCGCTTGAGGGGCGCAATCTATAACACACTACAATTAGCACAAGTATATATAAACATGGCCATGCCACCATGATCTTTTCCATTGGTTTCGTAATACTATTTCCACCCGTAACTCTCCTCCTTTCTTCAAATATTTTGTTACATTTACAATTGGACAAAAGAAAATTTATAGGGTCTACACCCTTTTATTTATTTATTTATTTATTATTATTTTTAAGAAGATATAGAGTCCTTTT
Organism: Quercus suber; assembly: GCF_002906115.3. Taxonomy (NCBI): domain Eukaryota; kingdom Viridiplantae; phylum Streptophyta; class Magnoliopsida; order Fagales; family Fagaceae; genus Quercus; species Quercus suber. The sequence continues at coordinate 212,027 of NW_027070324.1, forward strand.
GGTAAGAAAATTTCAGTAAATATCATGCCTTAGCTTAGGTAAGAGGCGGACCATTTAGAAGGGTAGGGGGCCATGGCCTCTCCAAACTTTTCCAATATTATAAAATTACCCTTAAATTTTCCCAAAAAAAAATATATATGGTTGGTTCCCCAAACTTTTAAATATATATTAGATTTTTACCCTTAAATTTACTTAAAATTTTCAAAAGAAATATGGTTACCCCCAAACTCTTCATATTTTTTGTATGACACTATTAATTGGTTCAATTTTATATTTGTTATTATTTTGGCCTCCCATTCATAGAATTCTAGTTCCACCCTTAGCTTAGGTCAAGAGTTATTATATGTATATTTAGGAAATAGCTATTATTTAAATGTAAAATGCTCACATAATTCTAATTGTATTCAATCTAGTTGGTATATAGTATGATTTAAACATTAAAAAGCAAAAGATGGAATCCAATAGTCAATATGTATGAAGCTTAAACACTTTTAGAAATATGCAAGGAATAAAATAATAATTCAAAATGCATGATACAAAGAGTCATATTGAATTTCATGAAATGTGACATATAAAATTTCACAAATACACTATAAGTGGTCTTAGCAAGAAAAAGAAAACACACGATGAGACTATAATACCAAATGTATATAGAGCAAAGAAAAAAAAAGTAATACAACTGCTATTGTTCAATTATGTATCACTATCATCCTTCCAATTGGAATTAGATATCAACGCCAACATTCAAAACAACACTTCAAGTCTTTTCTTTTTCTTTTTTTTTAAATTTTTTTTAATTTATTTATTAGAAAAACAAACACCAAGTCTGATTTGAAGATAAGATCATAGTAGCTGTTACATTAAAAGATTAGGATAAGATAAACCTCTCAATCTAATCTTTATTGATAATTTTTGTTTATACAATCTATTAATGAAGATGTAGCCAAACTTTGTTCTTAAATAAAAATAAAAATAAAAATAATAAAGAAGAAGAGAAGAAGGAGGAGGAGGAGGAGGAGGAGGAGGAGGAGGAGGGAGGAGGAGGAGAGGAGGGGTTCACAAAAATATATTCATCTAAAATAAAAAGAAACAAGATAGGTTCTAAGTTATTTTATAGTAAGGGTAAATTGTAATTATACTCTTAAAGTTTGGGGGTGTAGATTTTACACCTTGAAATTTCAGAATTTGAATTTTACTCCTCTGAAATTTGAGAGTGTTTGGATTTTATACTATGTCATTTCAGAATTTTGATTTACTCCCTTAAATTTAGGGGTGTTTGGATTTTACTATATAAAGTTTGGGGGTATTTGAATTTCACACCCTGAAATTTTAGAATTTTGGGGTGTAAAATCTAAAATACCTCTAAAATTTATGGTGTAATTTTCAAATACCCTCAAACTTTAGGAAGTAAAATTCAAATTCTGAAACTTTAGAGAATAAAATTCAAATACTCTCAAATTTTAGAGGTGTAATTTGCAATTTATCCTGAGTAACTTGGAACTTTTTTTTTATTTTTTATTTTTTATGGAAGTAACTTGGAGTGTTTTGGTTGCATCAGAAGTACAAAACAAAACCATTCAATTTTCTAGGAACTGGCTTAGGTACCCATACAGTGCCTTAGCATTGGTGTGGTTAAGTAGTTCCACTGCATGATAATCTCCTTCTTTAAATTGGGTTTCCACCTTAATATCTTTCTTCTTCAAAATCTCTACCAGCTTCTTCTGACTGTCACTCAATGGATCTCCATCACAGCCCGTCACCACAATCAACCAACCCAGCTTCTTGATTTGATCGAATTCTTCAACCACCCTTGGATTGCAATACTCATGATCACGGTCAGACCCAATTGCAATGACAATTTCCACATCACGTCAGTACTGCTTGGTGGCAAAACTGGGTCGTTGATCAACCTCTGCTCTGATCCACTCCTCTGTGTCGAACCAAAGAATGGTGTGTGTAACAACAGCCCTTTGATCTTCAATGGTTCAAGATCATCAACAGCTTTAGATACACGTAGCCCCACATGATAGGCTATATTGCCACCCGCACTAGTACCCATCAGATAACACTTGGAATAATCAACATGGTCACGTAACAATTTTTCATCTGTACTCTTGATCCAATGTAACGCTTCCACTGAATCATCGTACCCCGCGGAAGGCGGTGCTCGG
>NW_027070324.1:217574-226078 GCF_002906115.3 Quercus suber
GGGGGGGGGGCGGGAAATGTCCAACTACAGCTCCGTACCTGAGCAAGAGACTAAATTTTTTTTTATGGCTATAGGAATATAGGATGTTTTTCTTCACTATAATGTATTGATATGATTATAAAAATTATTTATTTTAGGTAGAGGTGAGCTTAAATAATAAAAATTTCTAACTTATGATTTTCTTTATATCAGAATAAAGTATCACAAACACCAATAATAATAATAATAAGTACTTATATGGTAATATGGAACAAACCAATGTTTACAAACTTAAAGCCAAAAAGGGCAATTTACATTTTTTTCTCATCTTCTACAACGTTATTAAAATAATTAAAGTAATTAAATGAGATTCTTGCTTAGTACATAGTTTCATAATTTCCATTGACCCAATTTCTCAAACAACAAATGCGTCCTGGTTTCAAATCCTCATATTAACTTGTCCCATATGTAGTAAGTAAAAACAAAGGTCAAGATGATCATAAATATGTTCAACCATTTGACTACATGTTGCAAAAAAATTGCCTACAAAAATTGCCTACACTCAAAATTAATTTGTGGAGTAAATTTACTTTTGATTTAATAAGAAGCCCCTAAACATATTCTGAAAAGACAACAAGTTTTTTTTTTTTTTTTTTTTCTAAGAATCAAGCCGATGCTTATTATTAAATGTGGCTGATCAAGTCAGTCTAAAGTACATGTAAAAGGTCTGGTGGAACGTCTTCCATCAAAACGAACATGAGAGAAGAAAGGATTGCTCTTCTAGCAAGTGAATGAGCAACCTGATTACATTGTGAATGAACATGCATAAAATTAAAACATGAGAAATGTAAAGCAAGAAAAACGATGTCATTAGCAATACTCCCAAATGATGCCAAAGACCTGTTCTGTTGCTGCAGGACCTTAATCAATATCTCTGAGTCGCCCTCAACAATGATACTATTAAAACCCAACTCCAAAGCTAATTCGATAGCCCTTCTCGCTGCCAGTGCCTCCACTTCCATGACTGATGGCAGTAATGGAACAAGCTGTGACAGGGAGGCCATTACCAGCCCTTCATGATTGCGTATAACAACTCCCAGTCCAGCCTTTTTTTCTTTTTCGAAGATGGCTCCGTCAAAGTTAACTTTGTATCTACTTGAGGTGGGTGGTGACCGTAGTGTGCCTGTTCGTTTTTACCCAAATAAAAAAATGGGTTGACCCGTAACCCAACTCGTATTTTTAGTAAGTCAACCTGACCCGACTCCAGCCGAACTCGAACCATTTTTTTAAACTTTTTTTTTGGTAAAAAAAATAATAAAATCAAGAAAATATTAGTTTAATTGTTTGTTGTGCGCTTTAACGAAACAATTGAGACATTTACATAACTGCATGCAAATTAATTAAAAGATAAATGGTTGAGTATTCTGTAATGAGTAAAGATTTTTAGATATCAAATAAAAAGTATATGCCAAGATGATCTTGTTATAGTAGAGTTAAAAATATAGATTTAAAATTGTAAACATGTGTGAGAAACATTTACAAGTATGAAAATAGTGAAGTCAAAGTATCAAATTAGTATAAATTATGAATGCTTAGACTTATTTTTTAACAATTTATGTCCAAAATAAATGGCTTTCAAAATAAATTATGATATTTCCTAGAGTGTGTATTGCTTAACAATGATATGATATTCATAAAGAGATTATGTATAAAAAAGTAAACAATCAAACTTTAACGTATATCTCAAATTGAAATAGAGTGTCATCCACAATTGATAATAGATTATAAAATTAATTTTCATGATTGTAAATTTCTTATGTGTTTTTATTCTTTGTCAAATGAGTTATCTAATAAGTCATTTATAATTTTGTTTTATATTTTGGATGTTGATATTGTGTAGAAATAAAATTTGTACATTTGTTTTACTTATCTTTGTGTTATTTTGTTTTAGATAGTAATGTTAGGATTTATATATTTTAAAATTATTGAATAAGTATTAATAAGTTTAACTGAGTTCATTCTTGATATAAGTGGTGAATTCAAAGTAATGCATTTTTGTTGGTGCAAATACAATGGTAATAGAAAAACACAAAGAGAAACTGAAAATACTTCTGAATATTATTAACGTAAAGAGAAATTACACAACACTATTTAGACTGAGACGCGGCACTCGCTCTCTTTAAGGAGATTCAAGCCCTTGGTTGGCTAAACTTTGGAACCGGTGCAGACCTTCTATGACTTGTCTCAATTCATTTCCAATTTTGATACCTCCACTCTTCACCTTCCCCTTGCGCACGTATCTAGCCCAATATCTGAGTCAATACATTTTAGCCCATTAATCACCACAATTAAAAAGAATAAAAAAGTCTCTCTCCTTTTCAATGTGGAATTAACATTTACACTAACTCTTCATCTCCCATATTTACTCTCACATCTTTACATTTATGTTATTACATTTATTCATTTTATTTATTTAATATTAAAAATGCTCCTACATATTTTACATCAAGTAAATTGTTGCATGACTTTTCAAATGGCAAATATATGTTGTTTTTTTTAAATTAAAAAAAAAAAATCATGTGAAAATACGGGTCAACCCGATCCGCAACCCAATTGACCCGACCCGAACCTACCCGCCCGTTTTGCCATGTCCATCTGTTTGGGACCAGGCCTTCAAGGATGACGCAAGTGAGGGCAATGTCTCTGGTAACTGATGTCTCGCATGCTCCAGCAGCTTGTCAAGAGGCACGGCTTGCTTTCCAAGCCGTAAATTATTCCGATGACTCCAGAGGGCCCAGGTGACTGAAGAAAATAACTCAGGTTCTTTGTTTTCTGCGCAAATAAATTCATGATGTCTATAAAGCTAGTGCATTGTCTGAGAAAACCATGGTTCCACACAAAATTCTTATCAAATTGCATATTAATATGTCCCACGTATAATAAGTAAAAACAAGGTCAAGGTCATAAATATGTTCAACCATTTTACTACGGGAATTATTGTGTATTCTCGGAATACCATAAATGCATACTCCTTCCTCTCGCATGAATGGTGGGTTCTACTAATTAAATTCATGGTAGAACCCATCATTCATATGAGAAGATGGAGTACACATTTATGTTCAACCATTGTCTGAGAAAACCATGGTTATTGTATATTCTCGAAGTACCATAAATGCGTACTCGTTCCTCTCGCATGAATGGTGGTTTTACTAATTAAATTCATGGTAGGACCCATCATTCATATGAGAAGATGGAGTACGCATTTATGATACTTCAAGAGTACCTAATAATTTTCCTTTTACTGCATGTTGCAAAACATTGCTTTCACTCCGAATTAATTTGTGGAGTAAATTTCCTTTTATTTGAAATAAGAAACCTTAAAACAAATTCTGAAATACAAAACTGCCCATCGATCTAGCTAATGCCACTATGTCTCGTGTCCAAATAGAGTTCTACACCAACAAGCGCAGAACTCAATTCTATTCTCACATGCCTAAAATCACGATCTTCCTTAACCATATGCTATATGTAACTGCTTAGTTATATTTAATATACTTATTACATATTTATTAAATTCTTAATTGCAGTTGCTAAAGTACCCATCAAAGCTAAGAAATGCCAAGTTAAGTCTTAACAAAGCAGATTTTGGTCACAAGTTTAAAGAAATGCTTAGGCAGCCTTGACCGTTGGATGATTTAGATTTAAAGGTCATAATCAAACTCTACAATTAATGGCATCCAAAGCTCACCTATTAAGGAACACAAAGGAGATTAGCACCAAAACATTAGGCCATTTGCCTCACTGTATGCTCATCTCTCACCCGTGGCGGAGCCAGGATTTGAGTTGAGGGAGGGCAAAGTTTAGCTACAAAATTGGTTGTAACTTTAGGCTACAAACTTACTCAATAAAATAAATATTACTGTATATTTTGAAAATCTAACCGTTGAATTACATGTTCTTTACGCTCTCAATGCACATGTCAATTTTTGTGTCAATCGGATATCATTTATTATATAATCTATAATCTTATATTTATGCATAATTTTAAATTACAAAAACTTGCAATTTAAAATTTTATTGATGACATAACTATTGATCTTTAATTTTCTTAAAATTTTGCAAACATGAAGGATATAAGAAGAAGATGCAATTCAATGGTAGATTTGTCAAAATTCACCTCTAATAAAAAATATTTAGTGAGTTTGTAGCCTAAGGCTACAACCAATTTTGTTGCTAAACTTTGTCCAAACTTATATATGATACACGCATTTACACATATTATGTGAATATATAATATTTGAGACCAATTTGAAAATTAAAAGTTATTCATTTAAATACTAAGTGATATTTAATGTAATTAAACCAAAAAAAAAAAAAACCTCTACCAAAAAAATGCTTATTCATAATATTGTATTTATCTATTGAAATAATTCTCACATGAATGATCTATTTTTAATTTTTCTTTTTTTTTAGAGTCAAAACTCAAGTTATGAATGAAACTATTAGTAGTTAGATAAATATTGAGTGTAATATATGTAAATTTCTATTATTTTGGTTAATGTGAACCCATAAAAGGTTCAAATTATAATAGGTAGGAACAAATTAAAAAATTCAGTGTAAGGCATGCTAGTGGAGACTTAAGGTTTCTCAATAGTTCGTTTAGAAGTTGTGCTCTCTTTCAAGACCAAAAAAACAGAGTTGCATTTAATAAACTCAAAAACAAAAAGTAAGCAGAAATATTTAATAAGTATTAACTCTAATAATTAAGGGTATTTTTTGGGTTCAAGGGCGCGCGCGTGCCGGGGGGGGGGGGAACTGCCCCCCCTCCCCCCCTAGCTCCGCCCATCTCTCACTCTAATGGAGCTTGGCACAAAGTTTAGGGAAAATCTTGCCTCACAAGCAATACTTTTATCTGATAATTACTATTATATGAATGATGATTTTTCCTTCGAAGTTCTATTAAGTGTATATGTGTGTGAAACTCCCTCCTAGAGACTTAAACTCTAGCATTTGCTCTCTACACTTCATAAATACTTATACTTGTAGAGTGACCATCGCATCAAGAGTGTGCGGTGGTGAAATCCTAAACTCTTATATCTTCATTTATAGGGATAGTAATTAAACTAAAGGGTATTTGTAATTAAGAACTTTTGATGCACAATTAGCCGTTCATTAATTGCATAGCGTTTTCATCGTAACATCTCTTAGTAAATAATGTTGATTAATTAAATGAGATGAGTCATGTTTCCACTGTGTTTCATTCTCCACCACTAAATTTACCATTAAATTTTATCCTTAATGGCTAGTTAAATTTGTCGTCAAGAGAGGGGTTGATTTTTGAGTATAGAATTCAACTTCAGTTACGACAAATTATCACTTTTAATGCATAAATATTGGATATGTTCAGAGTGAGTTAGATACATTATTGTTTTTATTTTTATTGTTTACGAGAGAGCAAAAGATAAATGGAATAATGGATGAATCTAGTATCACAACAAAACTAACAAATTGCCCATGTGGTAATATTGTGAGTGGTAGAGTTGTGAATTCATATCAACCCACCACTTTTATTTTACCATTCACAACTTGTCAGGTGGGCAAATTGTGGCAAAAATTATGAATTTTGTTATGGTATTAGCATTATTTTAGATGGATACTTCTAATTGGCTAGGTCTCTCTAACCTAGTCATAATTATTAATAACAGTCAACTTGATTAGTGTAATGACAACAACATGGTCATATGATCATATCATGTCAAATAAATTATGTGAAAGAAAGTGTATAGGAGAAAAAAAGGGGAAAAAATTTTTCAAAGTGCAAAAAAATGATAAATAGTTGAAGCAGCAAGAGCCTAAATTTATTTATGGCTATAGGAATATAGGATGTTTTTCTTCACCATATTGTATTGATATGATTATATTGATATGATTATAAAAATTATTTATTTTAGTAGAGGTGAGCTTAAATAAATAAATAAAAATTATAACGTATGATTTCTTTGTATCAGAATAAATTATCACAAGCACAGTATTTGTATGGTAATATGGAACAAACCAATGTTTACAAACTTAAAGTCATAAAGGGCATTTTACAGTTTCCCCGTCTTCTACAAGGTTCATCAATTGAAAATTACGCTTTGTAAAATTTTTTATAAATAGCTATATTAAAACAATTAAAGTTTTTTTTTCCCCAAATTAAAGTAATTAAATGAGATTTTTGCTTAGGACACATTTGCATAATTTCCATTGACCCAATTTCTCAAACAACAAATGCATCCTGATGTTAAATCCTCAGCATTGGATATTAACTTGTCCCATATGTAGTAAGTAAAAACAAAGGTAAGATGATTATAAATATGTTCAATTATTTGACTACATGTTGCAAAAAAATTGCCTTCACTCAAAATTAATTTGTAGAGTAAATTTTCTTTTTATTTAATAAGAAGCCCTTAAACATATTCTAAAAGACAACGAGTTAAATCCTCATCAAATTGCATATTAATTTTAATTTTCCCGCATATAATAAGTACAAACAAGGTCAAGATGGTCATAAATATGTTCAACCATTTTACTACATGTTGCAAAACATTGCTTCCACTCAGAATTAATTTGTGGAGTAAATTTCATTTTATTTAAAATAAGAAACCATAAAACAAATTCTGAAAGACAAAAATGCCCATCAATCTAGCCAATGCCTTTATGCCACGTGTGTACGATTAGAGTATTTATACCAACATGTACCATACTCAATTCTATTCTCACATGTCTGAAACCATGACCTTCATTGACCATATGCTATATGTAACTGCTTAATTATATTTAATATACTTATTACACTACTTAATTATATTTAATATACTTATTACATATTTATTAAATTCTTAATTGCAGTTGCTAAAGTATCCATCAAAAGCTAAGAAATACCAAATTAAGTCCTAACAAACCAAATTTTAGTCACCATTGGATGATTTAATTTAAAAGTCATGATCGACCACTACAATTAATGACAACTAAAGCTCACCTATTAAGTAACACAAAGGAGATTAGAACCAAAACACTAGGCCATTTGCCTCACTTTTAGTCCTCATCTCTCCCTCTTTCTCTAATGGAGCTTGACACAAAGTTTAGGGAAAATCTTGCTTCACAACCAATACTTTTGTCTGATAATTACTTGAAGTCCTACACGAAAGATGATTTTTCCTTTGAAGCTCCTTCATCTAAGGGTTTCTTGCAAGATTTTCACCATCTTGATCAGTTTCAAACTAGTGGGTCTTCATCAAATCCCATCTTTGGGGTGCAAACTCAGTGTTTGAATAGCAATTTCACATATGGGTGCACCTCAACTGATTTTGATATGTACGAGTGTAAGCCATTTATGGATAATGGTGGGCATGGTCATGTTATGGACAATTTCGAGAGTGGAGGATACTTGAATCTCCCTCAGAGAAATCCCATTGATATTATGGGATTAGATCGGAGTCACATGGTCTTTACTAGCCAAGACATAATAAAACCTCTGAATTTTGTTGTACCAGACGAAGTCTCATGCATAACAGCGGAAAATGGGTACTACAAAAAAATTGGCATGAACAAAAATAGAGCATTGCCAACAACTAAAAAACCACAAAAAGGTCGTAAGAAATCTAATGTTGTTAAGGGTCAATGGACAGTTGAAGAAGACAGGTACAAAAGATTTCATTCCTCAATATATATACATATATATATATAGATCATTTTTACATTATCTATGTAAATTATTGTATGACACTTTCAATATTCACACTCCATACACATTGGACATTATTTTAAAAATATGAATTTTATGTGGATACTTGATGTCCACACTTTGTAAATGATTGTCCAATATATATGAAGTGTAAATGTTAAGAGTGTGAGACAATCAAAATCCTATTAATTATGTATTTTTGTTATCAATAAATCTAGCAACACAAAAAAAATTTCATGTTTTTACCATTGTTGACTTGATTTATTATGATCTATGTATAATAAAAATGATATCAGTAATAAATTTATGTAAAAGTGATATTGTTTCAATCACAACTTATCATATTAACAAGTTGTGAAAAAGTTGTCAAATTTTGTGTTTCTCTAAGATTGCTCTTTTGTTATTCCCCATGTTTGGTTGTCTTTATCATGTATTGATGCATGTAAATACAGGCTTTTGATTCAACTGGTTAAGCAATATGGAGTGAGAAAATGGTCTTATATTGCTCAAATGTTGCCTGGGAGGATAGGAAAGCAGTGCCGAGAGAGATGGCATAACCATCTTAGACCAGACATCAAGGTTTTATTAATTTCTTCTTCATTGATTCTATATTATTCTATCTTTACCCCTACATGTTTTTATGGAATTCATTGATTAAATGGAGATACAAATATGCATTTTTTAACACTAGACACCAATGCATGAAAATGTCGTTTATTTTTGCTCATATTCTTTCGTTACTTTGCAGAAGGATACATGGAGTGAAGAGGAAGATAAGGTACTAATTCAGGCCCATGCA
>NW_027070325.1:0-2573 GCF_002906115.3 Quercus suber
TTTTTTTTTTTTTTGGAGATAGAGTTTCAACCTATGACGTCCATTCTTGATGATAACTCTTTATCATAAGACCAAGACACCAATCAATTTTTGGTGTAGACGGGGATTAAACCCCAGATCTCTTATTCAACCATCAAAGACTTTACCAGTTAAGCTAACTGAAACGCACTATAAATTATTAAATATAGAATTTAGTAAGTTTGTTTATATACATATGTTACATTAATGTTTATGTTTATGTCTCTCTCTCTCTCTAGTGTGTGTGTGTGTATAGAAATGCTATGTCCACAATATTTTCACAACAAATCATAAATGGCAGGTTGTTATTGATTGTTACCAATGGGTAAAAAGGTAATTTAAGTTGTGAATTCAAATTAGAACCAATAACAACTTTGCACCCAGGATTTGTTGTAAAAATGTTATAACGTAGCACCTCTCATATATATAAAGGTTATAGGTGGTTTTCTTTATGGCTCTATCTTAAGGTTTGCCTTTCTTTTAAACCACAAGCAAAAAGGACCACACATATGACAATCACCTTGAGAATGTTAAGCTATTTAGGAGCCATCTTTTGTTTTTAGCATCAACTAATTAATGTCTTATGCAAATCAAAGGAATAGAATTTATTCTTGCACCAAGTTACATATGTACCTTGAACCTGTAGTTTGTGAATTAACATCTCGCTATAAATTTTATTCCTAATAATAATCTCGCTTTAAATTTTGATCTTTCTTGTATTTTCTAAGATAGTATATGCTATTTATTAGAATTTTTTGTTATTAATAATTTTAAAAATATGCATTTGTCAATTATTTCATCAAACTCAGGAATCTCAAGATTGGTCGATGACAAAGAGAATTTGCTTGCATAAATTGCATAGACATGCTTTCATGAGCATGAGATTTTCTAGAAGTATCATTTGCACGTAGGAGAGGTGGAAGAGAGTTTGTAAGTGGGTAAGAGTTTTAGCTTTGATCTACACATAAGAATGATTGGACCTAGATCATAATATGTAAAGTAATAACTGGGCTTGGGCTTTTAATAAGGTTTGGTTTGTTTTTAAGAGGTAGCCTATTTTGTATAGAATAACATTTGGTCTAATTGTTAAGAGCGGCCCATATTTTATATATCAATAAAAAATAAATATAAAAAAAAAGTTACTATGATCTATTAGGTAACAGTAAAAAAGGCTTAATAAAAAGATGTTAAAAAAACTAAATGCAAAATTAGAGCGCTATATGGCATGATCTCATGTATTCCTACATAAGGTCTTTTCTTTTATATATACTATCTTGTAACCCCATGCATATGTAAGGATACATTTAAAGATATACAATAAAATGCATAATATAATTCCTATATATATATATATAATTTAAATTCTATTGATAGTAATTTTTATATTTTGTTAACTCTTTTAAAAAATTTGTAAGTATATTATTAGGTATAAAATGTAAATTGTCCTCTTTATTTATTTTTTATTTTTTTTATGATTCATTTATTCTAGACTTTTTGGTTTTTGTACTTAATAACTCACTTGGATGAATATTTATGATGTGGTCCCACATTTGATTCTAAAATTAAGAAATAAGACTCTTTAAGAATATATAATTTAGGACACATGGCGCAAAATTGGAACACTAATTTGGAATTTTAATTTAAGTTTCTCTCAGCTTCACCTATTATTATATAATAGCATGTAACTCCATGCAAATACGTGGATGCATTTAAAATTAAACAAAATTTTTATTATAAAATATAAATAATTAACAAATTAATTTTTTTAAAAGCATGTAACACATGCATTCAAGCATACATATAGATACATTTAAAATTAAACACAATTTTTATCATAAAATATAGATAATTAGTCAAATTATTTTTTTTAAAGTAAACGTAATTAGTCACATATTAAAATTCTTATCTAAATTTAATACTACTTATGATCATTTTTTTTCTAATTTTTAATAAGATAGAACGTGTGGTGATCTTTGTTATGTGATGATTTTTATATTTTAAGAAAAATGTGGTGATTTTTATTGAGTATATGTGATTGTTTTTCTTAAAAAAATTTATAGTATATTAATATTAGATTCTTAGTATTTTGCACTCATTAACTCACTTGAGACAAAGACTAAAAAACTTAAGTAGACACATGGCACAAGCTTAAGTGGATAATTATGGTATAGTTCCCACATAAATTTAGACACATGGCGCAAAATTGGATTATAATTTCAAATTCTAATTCAATTTTCTCTAAACTTTACCTATTAATATATATATATATGACTAATAAATTTGAATTTTTTTTAGTTATATGATTATGTTTTTTATGGTTTATTATATTGGACTCATCGTTTTCTACACTAAATTAACTAATTTGGCACAAAAATTTAAAAATTTAGATAAGATGGGACACATGGCGCAAAATTAAACTCTAATTGAAATTCAATTTTTACACTAAATTAACTCATTTGGCACAAAATTATAAAATTTAGATTAGATGAGACACATGACGCAAAATTAGACTCTAATTAAATTTCAATTTGAAACTTAATTAGATTTTCTCTCTG
>NW_027070325.1:5175-12200 GCF_002906115.3 Quercus suber
TTTTTTTTTTTTTTTTTTTTGAAACTGAGCTTGTGCCTTGTGAAGATATAATTAAATATGTTTAGAATGTTACAATATCATGAGCATACTTACTATATAAATTATTAAAAATTGTGTTCTACATGTTCTGATAGAGAAAAGTACATACTTTCTCCTTTTTATTTTTATTTTTTTTCGTATTTATATCAGGTGGAGCATCCTTTTGCTTTATTTTATATACACTTAAGACTTTTTATACCAATAAAACGACTCATCCCTAATCAAAAAGTTCTTTTACATTTACATATTACACTCTATTCCCGTGCAATGCACGAACATTGTAATATCCATTTCCTTTAATGTTTTTGGCATATTAAAGATTAAAAAAAACCAAAGGAATCAATTTCTTATTAGAAACCTTTTCAGTTCGGTTAAATGAACGATATGTTTTGGTATTGGTCAATACCTATGTACCGTTTGGAGATTATCATTACAATATATATATTCACTAAATTAGTAAGTAATGTTTTAAGTTCATATTGTAATTTGACAGGTTCTTATGCTTTTTTAACGAAGATATTTAGAATTCAAATTCTCTTTCTGACTATCGAATCATATAATAATAATTAAAAAAAAAAAAAACTATTTCAATTAAATTTTATTACTAAAAATTTGAAAAATTAATAAGAATTCTTTATTTTTAGCAACTCTAATAAATTGGGAGTAAGAATGCATACCATGATCTTTCTCAAACCTCACATAAGTGGAAGCTTTCTATAATAGGTACTACATTTTTTTAATGAAAAATAATTCATTATTTAAATATCTTCAATAACTTAACATAACTTTTATTTTTGATTCTTGGATACAGTAAAAACATAATTCTATTCACCCCATGCTTCCAAGAAAAATTAATTGCTGGGGATTTCTCTACTACCTAAACCTTCACTTCACCGCCCCCATAGAATTTCTACAATTCAACATGATCCTTCTCACTGCATCGCACCAAGCTAATTTAGTCCAAGCCTTAACCAAACTCTTTTAGTTAACTACAAGAGTTTGGCTATTAAAAAACTCAAAAGTTCTGATCATATTAAATTATTGAAAATAAGAAAAAACCTCCTACTCTGTGTTAACACATGATGAAAATTTTTGATTCTTGGATCGTTCCACATTGAAATTACTAAGGCTCTGATAGAAGGAATGCAAATGACCCAATAGTTAAGGGGAAAGTGTAAATACATTTTTATTAATAGAAAAAAAATACTTAATTTAGTAAAAAAAATATTTTAATAACATAAAAAAAAAATGTAAATGTAAGTTATATATATATATATATATATATTTTTTTTTTGTGTGCGCGCGCGCGCCTGGTTTCAATTTATTTTTTTGAACCTAGTATAGGAGTTAGTACCATCATTGTTACACTTAAGGTTACTCATAAATTAAGTTAACTATAAATATATATTTCAAATAAGTGAAACATAATACAATAAATAAATGATCATTGATATATGAAGTTAAAAGATTAATATAAATATATGATATTCTAGAACCATTAAGGTGAGACCTGGAGATGCTAGGTGCCATCAAACCATTAAGGTCATTGGTAGCAAATTATTTTTTAATAGTATGACATAATCTAGAAAGCACAAACAGTTTATTTGATGTGTTATACCCTTGTTGGAAACAAGACAGGTCTAGAGCTCAACTACACACATGTCCCAACCATATCTTTTTTTTTGGTTGAAAAGTTGCAGGACACGGTGGGGACATGGAAGGGTACTTATCTTTTATTTCTTTTTGAAAGCTCACTTAGTGTGTACAAACATTTGTGAATGTTTAGACCCCCAAAATCAAATTTTCCAAGACAAGCTTATATTCAAAAAATATATGTGCAGAATATGAATTATAAGTAATACCGAACTTGGCAAACTACTTTAACACATAATTAATCACAAACACAGCATCAATTAATGGTTAAAGAGTAAGGGAAGAGAGAAGCAAACATAAGATAACACCAGCACATGTTATTGAAGAGGAAACTGAAGAACTCAGCTAAAAACTTCTCCGCTGCTCTTTAAGTGGTAAAATGATCTACTAGAAAATCAGTTGGGATACATGAATAGTAATAGACCCTCCAAGCCTAATCTACCCGATGCACTTAACCCTTCCAAGTTTCTTGCTCCAACAAGGTTATGCCGAACCGTGTCTTCTCTAACCTTTCGGATCTTGCAATAAACTCCATATTGCATCCGCCATCCTTGGCATCTTCCAATGCTTCCCAAGCTCCAAAAAAACTCTCAACACTTTGAATGGGTGTGCGTAGTGTTTGGGTATAAATCTCCTCTCAATGGGTATAACAATGGGAGAGGAAAGGAGAAGAGACTACAAAGATTTCTCTCTAAGAATGAGTAGCTATCTCTCTAACAAGGTAGGTGTGTTGTAGAAACAAGGTAGGTGTGTTGTAGAAACCTTTCTTAGGGTTTTTCTCTCAATAGGCGTCTTACAATTTTTGTAGGTAATGAGGGTATATATAGTATGAGTGATGGGCAAATAGTCACACTCAAAAATCCTTTAACTAGTGAAATTTGCGGTTCACTCATGGGTCACTCGCGAGTTGCCTGAGTCGCAAAATTCAGCTGGCATAGCTAGCACATGACTCTTTAACTTCCACAGCTAGTACTTGACTCTTCAGCTTTTGGCATGTGCTCCTTATGTGACTTTTAGTTGTCTTGATCAAATCTCCACCACTTAATACTAAACCCATTACAAATAAATCCCACAAAAATATAAGGAAATAATTTTATGCAATTACAACACTTTTTGTCATGGAATAAGCCAACACTAATGTTATGATGAAAATCATAACTGTTATGACATATGTGAAACTTGTTAGAACATATGTTATTGTAAATTGGCTATTCCTTTAACAAAACGCACTTTATTTGTAATTAGGTAGATCTAGGATGTGTTTAATACTTCAAGGAACAAGAGTTCAAATCTAGTATTGAAGTCATGCAAATCTGTCCAAGAAACAAGTGAATAAGTGTTGTTCATTAACGCTCGATAGATAGCTCGATAGATAAATCTAGTGAGGTTTAATGTTTAATTCTTAAGAGCTCTTGACAGAAGCTGTATCTATCGAGAATTACGAAATTCAGATTTTCAGATCCGTTTTTCATGCATATCCAAGTTATTTGTGTAAAGTTTCTTTTCTCATAACCTTAGACATATATAAAGATTATTTTAAGGGCCGTTTAAGGTGATGCAACTTGATGCAAAGTGATTATTCACTCAAATTGTGACCGGAGACAATTTTCCCTAGTTCATCTTTCTCTTAAAGAAGCTGCTGCGTCTTTACGCTAAGGGTTTTGTAACCAATGAGCTTCTTGATCTTCATCATTTGGATAAACTGAAAAACTTTGCAGCTAACATTTTTCTCAAGTTGGTGTGTTAGTCACGTACTTGGATCTATGCATCGATTGGTGAGTCACGTACTGGGAGCCGTGCATTGCAAGGAGAGATTGTTACTACATTACAAGTCCAATTGTGTATTGGGATAAGGGTTCAACTATAGGTTGATATTAGGTACTGAGATTCCTTTTACTTGTAACTGCTTGTTTTGATAATAGTGGATTCTCAAGAGCGGTGACCTTAAATTCACCTGGTAGGGTTTTGTCTCAGTAGTTTTCCCCATTCGTAAACAAATCATCTGTGTCAAATTTATTTTTCGCTACTTTTAACTTAGTTAGTGATTTGTTTGTGCTACCTCGCTTATTGCATGTAATTAAATCTAATTAATTGCACTTGGCTAAAGTAATTGATTAAGATACCAAAGGGGTCAATACATTCTTGGCCTATCAATAATTTAACAATCTCCTCCTTTGGCTATTCCGTGACAAAACACCCTAAAGTAGACTCTAGACTTAAACGTGAGTTTGGGAATAATGGCAAAACTCACTATAAAGTCCTAGTCACAAAAAAAAAAAAAAAAAAAAAGAGAGAGAAAGTTGAAAAGTCAGATTTTTTATGGGTCTCACGTGCTCCCACCTACCCCACCCTTCCCCACCACTCGTTTTTCACTCTTATCTCTTTATCTCTTTGACCGGCCAAAGCTCCTTACCTCACCTTTCTTCCTTTTTCTTCTTTTCTATTTTCTGTTAACACTCCTCTCCACTGCCTCACACTCTCCCACCGGTACCTCCATGTCACCATCTCCACCATCATTTTTCCGGCAATGTCACCTGAAAATCCTTAAGAACCTTTAAGCACCTTCACATCTTTTATTTGAGGTAAATATTTCTAATATTTTTGGTAGGTTTATATGCTTTTGCTTGAGGTTAATTTTTTTTTTTTTTAATTTTTTTTTTATCTAAGCTTTAATAATGATACCCATGTGATTTTTGAGCATTGGAAGTAATATTTATGTGTTTATATGTATGGGTTTTGTATTGGTGGAATTATTTGATGAGTGGGTTTATGGTTTGTGCTAATGATGACTACCTAAGGTTTATGTATGGTGAAAAATTTGGGGGTTTTGAGTTATAACATGCGATGGTTGGTAAATCCAATTTTTCCATTGCTATTGGGTTTATTTGGAGTTAGTTAAAGTTCTAAATTTTTTGTCTTGGAGGATATTTTGATTTTGCTTTCATGGGTTCCTTATTGATGTAGTATAAATTTTATGGAAGCTAGTCATAATGTTAGAGATTGAAAGTTCAATATGGGTATGAAACACCCTTGAACGTTTAGACCCCCAGATACAAAAATACCAATTCAAGCTTTATATCAAACAATTAATGTGCGGAATATGATAATAAACTTATAACAGAATTGATAAAACAGTCTAAGCCAAATATAAACACATCCACATCAGTAAATATAAGGCAAAGATAAAGGAAAGAGAGATGTAAACACACGGACAACACACGATGTGTTATCGAAGAGGAAACCGAAGTTCTCGGCGTAAAACCTCTCCGCCGCCTTCCAAACGGTGATAAAATCCACTAAAGAATATAGTTGGGATACATGAACAGCAGAAGACCCTCCAAGCCTAGTCTACCCAAGTACCTAAGCCCTCCAAGCTTCTTGCTCCAATGAGGTTACGCCGAACCTATTTCTTCTTTAGCTTGCCAGATCCGCTACTTGACCATAGCATCAACCAATGTATATTGGTTCCTTCCCAAACTGCTTCCCTAAGCACCAAATGGACCTTCTCATAGACGTGGGTGTGGTGAGATAATTGGTAAATAATCTCTCAAGGGTATGACAATGGAGAGGAAGAGAGTAGAGGAATTTGTAGAGTCTCTTTAGATGAAGATTGGGGATGAGGCAATCTTGTTTTTCTCTAGGGTTTTCTCTCACAAAATTCTCTCTAGAAGCTCTTTCAATATGATGGGTATAAGGGTGTATATATAGTAGGGTGAGAAGGGAATGCAAAACGTCATTTTTTGCCAAACAGGGCAAGTTGGCGACTTGGTCTCGCGGCTTGTCCAAGTTGCGAGTTCAAGTCGTGACGTAACGGCCTGGCCAGTCTGGAACTTTTGTCCTGTAGCGTGACAGCTGGCACGACCTTTCAGCTTCCCATTGTGCCTCTCACGTGCCAGCTTTTGGCGGCTTGCTAGTCGCGATCCACCCGCGAGCCCTAACTGCGAACCTCTGTTTTTCTTGCACACTTTTGAGCTTTTCTTCACAACTTCTCACACACTACCCTTACAATTTTTCCACCTAAATACAGGGTTGCTAATTGCTAAATTACAAGCAAATTGGTCACGGAATAAAGCCAATTAAATGGTTGATTAAATTCAACCTTACAATCTCCCCCTTTGGCTATTCCGTGACAAAACCCTACAACAGACTCTAGACTTAAACGTGAGTTGGGAACAGTTGGAAAACTCACTCACACCTAACTCTAGATTCTGTAAAACTCTTGAACATATGAATAAGTAACTCCTGAAACACAATAACATAGCAATATCATTGTATGCAGAAAAACTTAATATGCATATGGAGCAAAATAAGCAAGATCAAGCAAAAATGAACATAAGCATAAAAGCAATAATTCATGGCAATATTAACACTAGTAGTCACTTTAGCAAAAGTGATTACTATGTTCATTCACACAAGGAATGAACATCCGGACATGTAAAAATGATAAACTCAATTGAAGAGTATCATTTGCAAGTCCAACACTCAACCAATGCATAGAAACATATATGCATCTAGGAACAATCCTACACGGGCACAAGAGTGTTGTACTTAAGATAATGCAAGGCATTAACAAGTACCAAAGCACAAAGCACAAAGGTTGCATATGCAAAGTTTTGCAAATACATGGCACAAACCATAAAAGCCTACAAACAGTGCATAAGAACAAGAAACAACCCTCAAAGCTTACAAAAGCAAAAATGGGTACAAACCAAAAACATAAACCTTAAAAACCTACAAAGGTAGCAGGTACAAACTATGAAGTACTTCCCTTATTATATCACTCCCCCTGTCATGAATCATAGGAGCTGTAATGAACTTGGAATATATATACTTGTAACCTGAAACACTTGCACAAAATACATTAGACCCTCAAGGTAAAGTAAGTAATAAACGGACAAGTATAATGTAACAAGTAAATTACGATCAAGTAAACATGACGAGAAACATGTGAGCAACTTGACCAAACAAAGTCTTCTTCCCCTTGGTATATGCATCTCCCCTATGGAATATCTCTCCCCCTACGAATGTGCACGAGAAATGGAATTTCTCTCCCTAAGAATGTGCACAAGAGTCATATAGAAATGACAACACTCTCCGGTATACTACTCTAGAGTATACTCTCCCCCTTTTTGACACGAATAGACAAAGGGGTCAAGGAGAAAAGAGGGCAAGAGATGAAAGTATGAACAATGATAATAATGCATGAGGGTGTAATGATGCATGAGGGGTGCGAGATGAATGAGAAAATGAAGCTCAATCCTAAGACATGACATGCTAGGATGAAGAAACAATATATGAACCAATGCATGACAAAGGTAGCAAGGTGTGTGCAA
>NW_027070325.1:12207-37618 GCF_002906115.3 Quercus suber
AATCTCCACTCTTTAAACAAAATAATCTCTACTTCTTGATAGTTTCTGCCAATTACCTTAGTGGAACTTTGTTTATTTGCAAACATGACTTCTCTTCATATCCTTGATGTGTCTGACAACTACTTTAGTGGTTCACTTCTTCCACGCTTGCACAATATCTTTGGAATTGAGGATGATTAGCTTGAGAGGAAACAAATTCCAAGGATTATACCAAGATCATTGTCCAATTCCACCATGTTAGAGGCCATTGATGTTAGTAATAATCCATTCAATGACACTATTCCATCTTGGTTAGAAATCTTCCAAACTTAAAGCTTCTCCTCTTGCGGTCCTACAAATTCTACGGGCAAATATTAGAAAGTCCTGAAACCAGTTATCAGTTCCCCAACTTGCGAATCATTGATCTTTCTTACAATAGTTTTATCGGAAGGTTGCCATTAAAGTCCTTTAGAAATTGGACAATGAATTCCACTTGACATATATTCAGGCCAGAAAATATCTTCTAGTGATAGAACATACCATATGTATTACGATTATGATTATACAATGCAACTAACAAACAAAGGTCTGGATATAGCATACAAGAAGTTCCAAGAATTCTTTTAGAGCAATTAATATGTCAAGTAATAGGTTTGTTGGAGAGATTCCCAAGTTACATTGGAGATTTGAAAAGGCTTCGTATGTTGAATCTTCCAACAACATTCTCACCGGACACATTCCACATCTATAGGAAATCTTACCATGCTAGAATCATTGGACCTTTCTTAAATAGGTTCTCAGAGAGATTTCATCACAGCTAACACAACTTACTTTTCTCGAATGGTTTAATGTTTCTCATAACCAACTCACTGGCTCTATACCACATGGGAAACAATTTGATACATTTGAAAACATTTCATTTATGGGGAATTTAGGCTTGTGTGGTAATCCATTATCAAAGAAATGTTGGTTTCTGATTCTTCACTACCTTTACCTTCAACTTCTAAACAAATTCAAGATTCTGCTGTGTCTCCCTTTGAATTTGGTTGGAAAATAGTTTTGGTTGGGTATGGATTTGGACTAATTGTCGGAGTGATAATTAGCAACATTGTGGCTACAAAAAAACTTGATTGGTTAATGAAGACCTTTGGAATATGGCAACGACACAAAGAAACGTGTGAAGGGAGCATAGGAACTATTTTTTTTTTTTTTTGAAACTGAGCTTGTGCCTTGTGAAGATATAATTAAATATGTTTAGAATGTTACAATATCATGAGCATACTTACTATATAATTCTATTCACCCCATGCCTTCCAAGAAAAATTAATTGCTGGGGATTTCTCTACTACCTAAACCTTCACTTCACCGCCCCCATAGAATTTCTACAATTCAACATGATCCTTCTTACTGCATCGCACCAAGCTAATTTAGTCCAAGCCTTAACCAAACTCTTTTAGTTAACTACAAGAGTTTGGCTATTAAAAACTCAAAAGTTCTGATCATATAAATTATTGAAAATAAGAAAAAACCTCCTACTCTGTGTTAACACATGATGAAATTTTTTGATTCTTGGATCGTTCCACATTGAAATTACTAAGGCTCTGATAGAAGAAATGCAAATGACCCAATAGTTAAGGGGAAAGTGTAAATACATTTTTATTAATAAAAAAAATACTTAATTTAGTAAAAAAAATATTTAATAACATAAAAAAAATAATGTAAATGTAAGTTATAATTTTTTTTTTGGTGTGCCTCGTTTCAATTTATTTTTTTGAACCTAGTATAGGAGTTAGTACCATCATTGTTACACTTAAGGTTACTCATAAATTAAGTTAACTATAAATATATATTTCAAATAAGTGAAACATAATACAATAAATAAATGATCATTGATATATGAAGTTAAAAGATTAATATAAATATATGATATTCTAGAACCATTAAGGTGAGACCTGGAGATGCTAGGTGCCATCAAACCATTAAGGTCATTGGTAGCAAATTATTTTTTAATAGTATGACATAATCTAGAAAGCACAAACAGTTTATTTGATGTGTTATACCTTGTTGGAAACAAGACAGGTCTAGAGCTCAACTACACACGTCCCAACCATGTCTTTTTTTTTTTTTTTTGGTTGAAAAGTTGCAGGACACGGTGGGGACATGGAAGGGTACTTATCTTTTATTTCTTTTTGAAAGCTCACTTAGTGTGTACAAACATTTGTGAATGTTTAGACCCCTAAAATCAAATTTTCCAAGACAAGCTTATATTCAAAAAATATATGTGCAGAATATGAATTATAAGTAATACCCAACTTGGCAAACTACTTTAACACATAATTAATCATAAACACAACATCAATTAATGGTTAAAGAGTAGGGAAGAGAGAAGCAAATATAAGATAACACCAGCACGTGTTATCGAAGAGAAAACCGGAGAACTCAGCGAAAAACTTCTTCGCTGCTCTTCAAGCGGTAAAATGATCTACTAGAAAATCAATTGGGATACATGAATAGTAATAGACCCTCCAAACCTAATCTACCCGATGCACTTAACCCTTCCAAGCTTCTTGCTCCAACAAGGTTATGCCGAACCATGTCTTCTCTAACCTTTCGAATCTTGCAATAAGCTCCATATTGCATCCGCCATCCTTGGCATCTTCCAATGCTTCCCAAGCTCCAAAAAAACTCTCAACACTTTGAATGGGTGTGCGTAGTGTTTGGGTATAAATCTCCTCTCAATGGGTATAACAATGGGAAAGGGAAGGAGAAGAGACTACAAAGATTTCTCTCTAAGAATGAGTAGCTATCTCTCTAACAAGGTAGGTGTGTTGTAGAAACAAGGTAGGTGTGTTGTAGAAACCTTTCTTAGGGTTTTTCTCTCAATAGGTTTCTTACAATTTTTGTAGGTAATGAGGGTATATATAGTATGAGTCATGGGCAAATAGGTCACACTCAAAAATCCTTTAACCAGTGAAATTTGCGGGTCACTCATGGGTCACTCGTGAGTTGCCTGAGTCGCGAAATTCAGCTGGCACAGCTAGCACATGACTCTTTAACTTCCACAGCTAGCACTTGACTCTTCAGCTTCTGGCATGTGCTCCTTATGTGACTTTTAGTTGTCTTGATCAAATCTCCACCACTTAATACTAAACCCATTACAAATAAATCCCACAAAAATATAAGGAAATAATTTTATGCAATTACAACACTTTTTGTCATGGAATAAGCCAACACTAATGTTATGATGAAAATCATAACTGTTAGGACATATGTGAAACTTGTTAGAACATATGTTATTGTAAATTGGCTATTCCTTTGACAAAACGTACTTTATTTGTAATTGGGTAAATCTAGGATGTGTTTAATACTTCAAGGAACAAGAGTTCAAATCTAGTATTGAAGTCATGCAAATTTGTCCAAGAAACAAGTGAATAAGTGTTGTTCATTAACGCTCGATAGATAGCTCGACAGATAAATCTAGTGAGGTTTAATGTTTAATTCTTAAGATCTCTTGACAGAAGCTGTATCTATCGAGAATTATGAAATTCAGATTTCCAGATTTGTTTTTCATGCATATCCAAGTTATTTGTGTAAAATTTCTTTTCTCATAACCCTAGACATATATAAGAATTATTTTAAGGGCCGTTTAAGGTGATGCAACTTGATGCAAAGTGATTATTCACTCAATTGTGACTGGAGACAATTTGCCCTAGTTCATCTTTCTCTTGAAGAAGCTGCTGCGTCTTTACGCTAAGGGTTTTGTAACTAATGAGCTTCTTGATCTTCATCATTTGGATGAACTGAAAAACTTTGCAGCTAACATTTTTCTCAAGTTGGCGTGTTAGTTATGTACTTGGATCTATGCATCGATTGGTTAGTCATGTACTGGGAGCCGTGCATTGCAAGAAGAGATTGTTACTACATTACAAGTCCAATTGTGTATTGGGATAAGGGTTCAACTGATATTAGGTACTGAGATTCCTTTTACTTGTAACTGCTTGTTTTGATAATAGTGGATTCTCAAGAGCGGTGACCTTAAATTCACCTGGTAGAGTTTTGTCTCAGTAGTTTTCCCCATTCATAAACAAATCATCTGTGTCAAATTTATTTTTCGCTACTTTTAACTTAGTTAATGATTTGTTTGTGCTACGTACCTCGCTTATTGCATGTAATTGAATCTAATTAATTGCACTTGGCTAAAGTAATTGATTAAGATACCAAAAGGGTCAATACATTCTTGGCCTATCAATAATTTAACAATCTCCTCCTTTGGCTATTCCGTGACAAAATACCCTAAAGCAGACTCTAGACTTAAACGTGAGTTTGGGAATAATGGCAAAACTCATTATAACGTCCCAGTCACAAAAAAAAAAAAAAAAAGAAAAAAAAAGAAAAAAAAGAAAAAAAAAAAGAGAAAGTTGAAAAGTTAGATTTTTTTTGGGTCTCACATGCTCCCACCTACCCCACCCTTCCCCACCACTCGTTTTTCACTCTTATCTCTTTATCTCTTTGACCGGCTAAAGCTCCTTACCTCACCTTTCTTCCTTTTTCTTCTTTTCTATTTTCGGTCTAACACTCCTCTCCACTGCCTCACACTCTCCCATCGGTACCTCTATGTCACCATCTCCACCATCATTTTTCCGGCAATGTCACCGGAAAATCCTTAAGAACCTTTAAGCACCTTCACATCTTTTATTTGAGGTAAATATTTCTAATATTTTTGGTAGGTTTATATGCTTTTGCTTGAGGGTTTTTTTTTTTAAATATATCTAAGCTTTAATAATGATACCCATGTGATTTTGAGCATTGGAAGTAATATTTGTGTTTATATGTATGGGTTTTGTATTGGTGGAATTATTTGATGATGGGTTTATGGTTTGTGCTAATGATGACTACCTAAGGTTTATGTATGTGTGAAAATTTGGGGTTTTGAGTTATAACATAGATGGTTGTAAATCCAATTTTTCCATTGCTATTGGGTTATTTGGAGTTAGTTGAAGTTCTAAATTTTTTTTTCTTGGAGGATATTTTGATTTTGCTTTCATGGTTCCTTATTGATGAGTTAAATTTTATGGAACTAGTCATAATGTTGAGATGATATTAAATGGGTTAACTTTATAATTGGAGTTTATGCCTTGTGAATCAATTTGTTAGAAACTTTGGAAGTGGAATATATTATTATTGATGAGGTTAAATACTAGGCTTGCCTAATTAAGTGTTTATTTGGCAATTCCTAAATTGGAGCTAGATACAATTTTAAGCTTTATGCTTATTTGTTAGGTTTGCTTGATATTGTTGAGGTTCTAGCTAATCTCTTTGGAGTTGGAGAATTAGGCTTTTTGGGTTGCAAGTAAGTAGCTTTTTAATGGGATTTTTGAAAAATAAACATGTTGCATAAATGTTGTTTTTAGGTTAGACACGCTTTTGGAAACTACCTATGGAAACTATATTTTCCTAAAAACTATTGTGTCGTAACCTTAATATATATATATATATATATATGATTATATATGAAAATGCATCATATTTGGTATTACATTTGGGGAAATGATGAATTTGTTGATATGGAAAAATGAGCATCTTTTATTTAACCTTTGATAAGGAAATCTTGGAAGAGAAGAATGAACGTTGTGAAAGACAAGAATGAAGTTAAAACTTACAAACTTTGTAGAAGTTAGATTATTTAAGTTTTTCTGAAACTACCTAGATATATACTATGTGTTTAAAGTATATGTAACCTGTGACTTATGTGGTTTTAACACCATGTCATGTGATATCTCGGTGATCACCCGATTTGGTTTCGTAGTCTTTTTGACAACAGATCAAATCTAGGTTAGTGCCCTTTCACTTTGGATGACGCTTCTTCCCTGCTCCCATGGGGGGAAGGTTTCTTGATTGTGTGTGGGTGAGGTTGCTGCCCATGGGGCAAGAGACCACATGCAAGAGAGTCCTATTTGACCGCTCTTTCTGCGCCCATGGGGGGAGAAAAACCTTGACGAGTATGGGTAGGCTCTGTCCATGGGGCAAGAGTTGCATACCAGAGAGGACAATATCATGCCAGTTGTGAATGGTGGATCCCCTGACGGTCTATGTAGTAGTATGGTATATTTGTGATAATTTACCTTATGTTAGATATTATGGCTTTGGAAATTATATTTTGGTGCTCACAGATTATAGTATGTAATTTCAAGGTATTTATTTGAGAAACTTTGTGTTTCATTATTTAATCATTCTTGTCGCATTATTATTATTGAAGATGAAACTTGCATTTCCCCTACCCCCATTAATTATGCTACTTACTGGGCCTTATCTCATCCCACCCTTTAATAGTTTTTCAGAGTAATTAGTTATACCTTGGATATGAAACTTACTTCTTGGTGATGATTGAAGTGCTATGTTAAATTTGGAGACTTTTGCGGTAAATGGTTGGTGACTCGATTTTGCTATGTTCAACGAGACTTTAATTAAATCTATTGGAGGTTGGTCACTTGAGGTTTGTTTGCCTTAGACGTGGTAGGCCTAGGCTCGATATTAAGATTCCTTATTCTTGATAAGATTTGACTTTGTGTAATCCAAGAGTTTTGTATTATATATTCATGTATTATGTGGAGGCACATGATTTTTAGCTATTGTTTGTAAATGTGTTATAGAGCTTTGATTGTAATTGGAGATTTTAGTATGGTTATATATTCTACCCTTCGGATGTATTTCTCATGCTTTGGACCCTTTTTGGTTTGGGGCGTGACAGTTATGGTATCAGAACTTAGGTTATGATTCTGTTGACTTTTGAAAATATGAATTGATTTTG
Source organism: Quercus suber (assembly GCF_002906115.3). Lineage (NCBI taxonomy): Eukaryota > Viridiplantae > Streptophyta > Magnoliopsida > Fagales > Fagaceae > Quercus > Quercus suber. The sequence goes on from NW_027070325.1 coordinate 18,995, forward strand.
ATCTAAGTCAAAGCATTAGGGGTTTGATGAATTCTTTATTTTGTACTTTCGTTTCAGCTTTCACCTGCTATTCCTTTTTCCTTATCTATCTTTTCTATGCTAACCTTCTATGTTGCCTTGTGATTTACTTGCTTGTTTCTTGGGTATAGGTATAAGTACTTTGGTACACTATACCTCCTAAAAAGAAAGCACGTAAAGTAAGGTATGTGGATGAGGTTACAGCTCCAGAGCATGGCCTTAGGCAATGCCAAGAGCATGAGAGATTTGTCACTCTTGGTGGTGGTGAAATTGATGAGGTGGCAAACAGGATCTATGCTAAGATTGCTAGATGGTCAAGGTGGTGAGCATAGGTAGGAGGGTTATTCTTTTGGGGAGTTCCATAAGCAAAACCCTCAAACTTTTAATGGTGAACCTGACCCAATGGCAGCAGAAAATTGGTTGCTAAAGATGGAAAAGTTATTGAGAGCCCTGAACTTGTTGGTTTCAACCCTTGTTGGTGATACTTTAATGACTAATCTTGTGCTTAAGTATTGTATACTTTGTATTGAGGGTAGAGAGTTATTGGCTGACTTGGTGTTATTAGATATGCATGATTTTAATGTCATTTTGGGCATGGATTGGTTGGCTTCTTACCATGCAGGTGTGCATTGTTTTGAGAAAAAAAAAAGGGTCTATGAGGTTATGTATTGATTACCATGAGCTAAATAGAGTTATCATTAAGAATAAATATCATTTGCTTCGTATTGATGACCTATTTGGTCAGTTGCAAGGAGCACAAGTCTTTTCTAAGATTGATCTTCGTTCTGGTTACCACTAGTTGAAGATTAAGGGTGAGGATATACCAAAGACGGCCTTTCGGACTAGATATGGTTATTATGAATTTTTGGTGATGCCGTTTGGATTAACTAATGCCCTTGCTACTTTTATGGATTTGATGAATAGGGTATTTCATGAGTACTTGGATCAATTTGTCATTGTGTTCATTGACGATATTTTGATTTATTCTAAAAGTCAAGAAGAGCTTGAACAACACTTGAGGATTCTTTTACATAATACTAAGAGAAAGTGGTTTGTTAAATTGAGGAAGTGTGAATTTTGATTGGATCAAGTAGTGTTGTTATGTGATCTCTAAGGATGGAATTACATTGGATCTTAGTAGGATGTAAGAATCATGAGAAAGATTTCCCCATATGACTTGGAGTTAGTTGCAGTTGTGTTTGCTTGAAAATTTGGAGCTATGATTTGAATGAAAGATATGATATTTGTATGGATCATAAAAATTTAGAGTATTTATTTAACCGGAATGAGCTAAATATGGGACAATGGAGATGGCTTAATTGTTTAAGGACTATGATTGCCCTATTAACTATCACCTTCGTAAGGTTATGTCATTATTGGTGCACTTAGTAGAGAGTCTTCGATTATTTTTCAGCTGCTTTGCATACAACTTAAAGGAAATTATTTGGGATCTTGAAAGGATGGAGATTGAGGTTGTTATGGGCCATTCTGAGGCCTACCTGGCTAGTTTGAGTGTTCAACCAACTTTGGGTAGAAAGAATTAAATTGTCACGGGCTAATGACTCACATTTAAAGAAAATCGCGGATGAAGTGCATAGTGGAAAGAAATTTGAAATTTCTATTTCTGAGGATGGTGTTTTGAGATTTGGGAGTAAACTTTGTGTGCCAAATGATTTATTGATTAAAAAGGAGATTCTAGAGGAAGCACACTATTCCCCATATACAATACATTGGCTAGTACAAAGATGTACTATGATCTTCGTGAAAACCTTTGGTGGAATAATATGAAAAGAGAGATTGCTCACTTTGTAGAGCAATGCTTGACTTGTCAGCAGGTTAAGGTGTTGCACTGGCGACCCTCAGGTTCGTTGCAACCACTTCCTATTCCCTAATGGAAGTGGGAGAAAATTTCTATAGATTTCATTTCAGGATTGCCGAGATCTCCTAAGGGTTATAATGCTATTTGGGTGATTGTTGAAAGAATGACAAAATTAGCTCATTATCTCCCTATTTAGATGAACTATTCCCTTGATCAGTTAGCTCAACTTTATGTTGATGAGATTGTGGGACTTCATGATGTACCTACTTCTATTGTTTCAGATAGAGATCCAAGGTTTACTTCTTATTTTGGGGTGGTGTGCAAAAGGCCTTGGGTACTAGATTTGATTTTAGCACAGCTTTCCATCCTCAAACAGTTGGATAGTTTGAAAGGACTATTCAAGCTTAAGAAGATATGTTGAGAGCATGTGTTTTGGATTTTAAAGAGAGTTGGGCTAGTCACTTACCTTTGGTAGAGTTTGCTTACAATAATAGTTACCATTCAAGTATTGAAGCAGCACCTTATGAGGCTTTGTATGGGAGAAAGTATAGATCCCCAATTTGTTGGGATGAGGTTGGAGAACCAAAATCTTGGGGCCAGAGATTATTCAGAGGACTTGTGAAAAGGTGAATATGATTTGTGATCAACTACAAGTAGCCCAAAGTAGACAAAAGAGCTATTATGACATTAAAGGGAAGGCTTTAGAACTTGAAATTGGAGATAAAGTTTTCCTACAGGTTGCACCAATGAAAAGAGTAATGAGATTTGGTCAGAAGGGTAAGTTAAGCCCTAGGTTTGTAGGGCCTTTTAAGGTCTTGGAGAGAGTGGACGAAGTTGCATATAGAATTGCCCTACCACCGGTCCTATCAGGAATTCATAATGTTTTCCATGAGTCTATGTTAAGGAAATACATTCCTGACCCTTCATATGTATTGAGCTATGAGCCTATTCAGATTAGAGATGATTTGTCATATGAAAAAATTCCGGTAGAGATTTTGGATCGTCAAGAGCAAGTCTTACGCAATAGAACAATATCTTGAAGGAAGAATCATTCGGTGAAAGAGACATCTTAAGAGCTTGAGGACTTTATGTTGTCAAGATACCCAAACCTTTTTCAGGATCAAGGTATGTAAAATTTTGAGGACAAAATTTTTATAAGATGGGAAGAATGTAATGTCCCAGTCACCAAAAAAAAAAAAAAAGAAGAAGTAGAAAAGTCAGATTTTTTATGGGTCTCACATGCTCCCACCTACCCCACCACTCATTTTTCACTCTTATCTCTTTATCTCTTTGACCGGCTAAAGCTCCTCACCTCACCTTTCTTTCTTTTTCTTCTTTTTTATTTTTTGTCTAACATTCCTTTCCATTGCCCCACACTCTCCCACCGGTACCTCCATGTCACCATCTCCACCATCATTTTTCCGACAATGTCACCGGAAAATCCATAGGAACCTCTAAGCACCTTCACATCTTTTATTTGAGGTAAATATTTCTAATCTTTTTGGTGGGTTTATATGCTTTTGCTTGAGGCTATTTTTTTTATCTAAGCTTTAATAATGATACCCATGTGATTTATAAGCATTGGAAGTAATATTTGTGTTTATATGTATGGGTTTTGTATTGGTGGAATTATGACAAGTGAGTTTATGGTTTGTGCTAATGATGACTACCTAAGGTTTATGTATGGTGGAAAATTTGGGGGTTTTGAGTTATAACATATGATGGTTGCTAAATCCAACTTTTCCATTGCTATTGGGTTTATTTGGAGTTAGCTGAAGTTCTAAATTTTTTGTCTTGGAGGATATTTTGATTTTGCTTTCATGGGTTCCTTATTGATGAAGTGTAAATTTTATGGAAACTAGTCATAATGTTAGAGATGATATTAAATGAGTTAACTTTATAATTGGAGTTTATGCCTTGTGAATCAATTTGTTGAGAAACTTTGGAAGTGGAATATATTATTATTGATGAGGTTAAATACTAGGCTTGCCTAATTAAGTGTTTATTTGGCAATTCCTAAATTGGAGCTAGATACAATTTTAAGCTTTATGCTTATTATGTTAGGTTTGCTTGATATTGTTGAGGTTCTAGCTAATCTTCTTTGGAGATTGGAGAATTAGGCTTATTACGGGTTGCAAGGTAAGTAGTTTTTTAATGGGATTTTTGAAAAATAAACATGTTGCATAAATGTTGTTTTTAGGTTAGACACGCTTTTGGAAACTACCTATGGAAACTATATTTTCCTAAAAACTATTGTGTCGTAACCTTAATATATATATATATATATATATATGATTATATATGAAAGTGCATCATATTTGGTATTGCATTTGGGGAAATGCATGAATTTGTTGATGTGGAAAAATGAACATCTTTTATTTAACCTTTGATAAGGAAATCTTGGAGACAAGAATGAAGTTGAAAACCTTACAAACTTTGTAGAAGTTAGATTATTTAAGGTTTTTCTGAAACTACCTAGATATATACTATGTGTTTTAAAGTATATGTAACCTGTGATCTTATGTGGTTTTAACACCATGTCATGTGTGATTTCTCGGTGATCACCCGATTTGGTTTCAGTCGTCTTTGTGACAACAGATTTAGATCTAGGTCAGTGCCCTTTCACTTTGGATGACGCGTTCTTCCCTGCTGCCCATGGGGGGAAGAGGTTCCTTGATTGTGTGTGGGTGAGGTTGCTGCCCATAGGGCCAAGAGACCATATGCAAGAGAGGTCCTATTTGACGTGCTTTCTCTGTTGCCCATGGGGGAGAGAAAAACCTTGACGGTATGAGTGAGGTTGCTGTCCATGAGGCCAAGAGTTTGTATACTAGAGAGGACAATATCATGCCAGTTGTGAATGGGTGAATCCCCTGATCGGTCTATGTAGTAGTATGGTATATTTGTGATAATTTACCTTATGTTAGATATTATGGCTTTGGAAATTATATTGTTGGTGCTCACAGATTATAGTGTATAATTTCAAGGTATTTATTTTGAGAAACTTTGTGTTTCATTATTTAATCATTCTTGTCACATTATTATTATTGAAGATGAAACTTGCATTTCCCCTACCCCCATTAATTATGCTACTTACTGGGCTTTAGCTCATCCCACCCTTTAACAGTTTTTCAGAGTAATTAGCTATACCTTGGATATGAAGCTTACTTCGTTGGTGATGATTGAAGTGCTATGTTAAATTTGGAGACTTTTGCGGTAAATGGTTGGTGACTCGATTTTGTTATGTTTAACAAGACTTTAATTAATTCTATTGGAGGTTGGTCACTTGAGGTTTGTTAGCCTTAGACGTGGTAGGCCTAGACTTGATATTAAGATTCCTTATTCTTGATAAGATTCTGACTTTATGTAATCCAAGAGTTTTGTATTACATATTCATGTATTATGTGAAGGCACATGATTTTTAGCTATTGTTTGTAAATGTATTATAGAGCTTTGACTTGTAATGTGAAGATTTTAGTATGGTTGTATATTCTTATCCTATGGAAAAGAAAAGAAAATAAAGATCTCTTATAGTTTGTTTTGCCAAAAAGGAAAAATCTACAGGTATCCTTCAGATGTATTTCTCATGCTTTGAACCATTTTTGGTTTGGGGTGTGACACTCACTCACACTTGAATCTAGAAGTTGTGATGAACTTGGAACGTATATACATGTAACCTGAAACACTTGCACAAAACACATTAGACTCTCAAGGTAAAGCAAGTAATAAAAGGACAAATATAATGTAACAAGTAAATTGTGATCAAGTAAACATGATGTGAAACATATGAAAAAATTGATCATACACCAAAATTGTCATATAGAAATGACTATAATGATCACGTAGCAAAGCAAATGATCATCCGAATATACATTCAATTAAGTACAATAGCATAAGAATGTATACTTGTCTAACACACAACTGATGCAAGAGCACTAAAGCAAGAAGCATTAGGTTTAAATTGCATCAAGGATACAAGATCCAACAAGGGCACAAGAGTACTAAAGAAAATTCAAAACATTAACTAAAAGTACTAAGCTACATAAGTAAGAGTACATAAAGAAAAACAAACAAAACAAAATTTTCTTATAATCAAAGTCTTCTCCCCCATGGTATATGCATCTCTCCTATGGTAATCTCTCACCCTACGAATGTGCATGAGATAGAAATTTTCCTCTTAAGTATGTGCACAAGAGTCATATAGAAGTGACAAAACTCTCCGATATACTCTCTAGAGTATACTCTCCCTTTTTTTTGTCATAAATAGACAGAGGTTCAAGGATAAATGAGGGCAAGCGATGAAGGTATGGATAAGGATAATGATGTATAAGGGGTGTGAGATGAATGAGAAAAGAAGCTCAAACAGTAGACAAAACAAATTGCTACAAAGTATAAGGTAAACATGACATGCTAGGATGAAGAAACAAGGTATAGATTAATGCATGACAAGGGTAGCAAAGGTGTGTGCATGAGTTGGCTATGTGCAATGCATGACCAAAGCATGGAAAATGCACGTGAGGCAAGGTGTGTTAAATACACAACCAATGAACTAATCATGTTCTTAATGAGTAATCATGAGAAACCCTAAAGTTTGGTACTCATCGGAGTCCAAACAAGTGAGAAAATGCCTAAAAGGCATTTTATCAAACACTTAGCGTGCACACTATGAACAACAATGTAAAACAAAGCATTAATATTATGAAATCCACCCTAAATACATGTTCATTTTGCCATAAGAGGTCAACGTCCAAAGCAAATCATCAAAAGAAACAAATCCCATTCAAAAAATTTGACAAAAGTTAAGTTTTCCCTATCCCTATGATGAAAATCCCAACCAAGAGCACAGAAACTCTCCAAAACATAATCTAAAGATCAAAATCAATGAAAAGAGTTTAGAATTACCTCAGAGATGTTAATGGAATAAAAAAGCATTCAAATTGATTGGGTTTTGATGTAAAAATATTGAAAGAGGGGTTTTAGAAAGGATGGGAGAAGTTTAAAACAGGTTTTCCACAAAAAGCCCTTAAAAAAAATTGATTTTTGGCATTTTGGCGACTAGGTGAGTCACGAGACGAGTTGTCAGTGAGTCGCGAAGGCCCCTGGATGAACTCGCTACTAGCGAGTAAGTTGCCAAACGAGTAGCCAAAACTCGCTACTCGTGAGTGAGTCGCCAAACGAGTAACCAAAACTTGCCACTCTCGACTGAGTTGCCAAATGAGTAGCCAAAAATTTTGACACCTGCTTTTCAACACAAAACATACTTAAAACAATGAAAAACAAAGTAAGTACTAAACATGAACACAAAGAGTGATAAAAATCACTTCCAAATACATATAAAATGATAAAAAAATCTTTTTAGTTTGATTAAACATGTAATTGAACACACATACAACACATTTAATCAAGTACAATTGAACAAATGAATAAGACATTCATTGAACATTAGGCATGTGTGTTGTGTGTGTGTATCAAATGTGGAATAATTCTTAGTCTAGAGTGAAGTTTCAATGATCAATTCAATCAAGTCATACACAACTAGTACTAAGTCAAGTAGTCTATCTCAATTATAGAAATGAAAATATATGGCTTTCCACAAGAAAATGATTACATATCTTTGAAACTTTTCATTTGACTTCTTACAATTCATAATATTTGATCATTTTTTATCTTTACACTCATTTTTGTGAGCGATGCCTGGAATTTTTGATATTTCAATTTGATGAGCAAGCCTTTGGCTTTTGGCACCATACATTTCAATACATGTCGCTTTCCTTTTTTTTAGTCAAATACTAGTTTGTGCAACAGCTTTTTTAGCTCATTATCTCTTTTTGAGATTTGACATTAGTTGAGCTTTTAAGCAAAAAAAAAAAAAAAAAAAAGAGTGGGAAGAGATATAGGCACAAGATGAGATTTGACATTAGTTGAGCTTTTAAGCAAAAAAAAAAAAAAAAAAAAGAGTGGGAAGAGATATAGGCACAAGTCTACACATGTCCCAAGATCAACAACATTATTGACTAATCATTCATGATAAGTTTGAAAATCTATTTACAACAATTACATAGATGTCAAGATGTTTCCCACAAAGATACAAGTGCATAAAGAACAAGTTAAGCTCATTAATGCACAAGGCTATTAATACGGAGATACAAGGCTAATCATGCATGTGACAATACATAACAACGCCGATCAAACTTTTTGGATTTTATACTTTCTATGTGTTTTTGAATTTTTGACACAAAGCAAGTAAAGAACGATTGAAAACAAAAACAATGCATATAAAGAAATGCAAGATGCACAAAATGCATGAAGATATGACATTCAATGCATGAAGGATCCTACAATGATTGAAAGAATTAGATTAAGGACCAAGAGAGTAAAAGCTCAACCATAGGAACCCTTCTTCATTCAAACGGAACAATTGTTTAGAATGAGTGTCTCATGGGAAGAGAGACGAGGGTTGGAAGAAAGAAAATCGGAGATGCACATAGACAATGAATTAAGAGCATTTAATACTTTCTTTAACAACATGCTATTTTCACTCAAATCCGATTTACCCTTTTTTAGTACAACTTCCAAGAAGTTCAAATTTCTCTTTTCTTTTGATTCTTTTAAGAGTATGAAACTTAGAGTAATGAGATCTTAGATGACCAAAAGCACCACAATGGTGACAAATAATGTGTTTAGGTCCACTAGGCTTTTTGGTTAGTGATCTTAGAGTAATGAGATCTTAGATGACCAAAAGCACCACAATGGTGACAGATAATGTGTTTAGATCCACTAGGCTTTTTGGTTAGTGATCTAGTTACATGGTTTTGTTCTTTCTTCAACTTATGACATTGAGGTCTTATAAGACCAATCACACCACAATGGTGACAAGTGACAAGTTGGAACAAACTTAGATCCATCCAAAACCTTAGGTTGAGACCTAAATGGAGGCTTTGACTTAAGAACCTTTCTCTCCACCTTTTGATTTCTTTTATGTGGAGGAATGTATATCAATTTGTCATTTGAAGTAGAATAAACAATAGACACAAAATCGGGTACCGCAACACGATTGCAACAAATATTTTCATCATTTTTAGCAGTAGGTTCAGCAATCAAACACTTGGCATACATCTTAAGAGATTTATTTTCATATTTTAGCTTATCAACAAGTTTGTTAGACAAAACAAGTTTAGCATCCAAGTTCATATTCAAACATTCAAACTCTTTCAGTTTTTCAAGAGAATTTTCAGCAAGTTTCTTATAATTCTTAACCAATTTGTTGGATTCATTGAGCTTAAATCATCATTTTCACAAATAAACTTGCTCAAATTCTTATGAAACTTCTTTTCCTCTTTCTTCAAGAGTTTGTCATTTGGAATTTCAACAACACCCATAGATTCAAGTAACATGTCATCACATTTATGAGGATTAACACTTATAGAGGTATTTTCACAAACAAATGACATGTTATACTCACAAACATCCATAGAAGTATACAAAGTACTATCCATGGCAATAAACACAAGGGGTCAAGGAACACACTTAGGTAATACACACTTAGGTAATGAAACCAAAACAAGTGTACCCGCTTTGATACCAATTGAAATCTAACTTTGTATGTACAAACATTTGTAAATGTTTAGACCCTTAAAATCAAAATTTCCAAGACAAGCTTATTTTCAAACAATATATGTGCAGAATATGAAATATAAGCAATACCCAATTTGGAAAACTTATTTAACATATAATTAATCACAAACACAGCAGCAATTAATGGTTAAAGAGTAAGGGAAGAGAGAAGCAAATACAAGATAACATCCGCATATGTTATCGAAGAGGAAATCGAAGAACTCGGTGAAAAACCTCTCTGTCGCCCTCCAAGTGGTAAAATGATCTACTAGAAAATCAATTGGGATACATAAATAGCAATAGACCTTCTAAGCCTAATCTACCCGATGCATGTAAGCCCTCCAAGCTTTTTACTCCAATAAGGTTACACCGAACCGTGTTTTCTCTAATTTTTCGGATCCTGTAATAGGCTCCATATTGCATCTGCCATCCTTGACATCTTCCAATGCTTCCCAAGCTCCAAAAAACACTTTCAACACTTTGAATGGGTGTAGGTAGTGTTTGGGTACAAATCTCCTCTCAATGGGTATAACAATGGGAGAGGGAAAGAGAAGAGACTACAAAGATTTCTTTCTATGAATGAGTAGCTCTCTCTCTAACAAGGTGGGTGTGTTGTAGAAACTTTTCTTAGGGTTTTTCTCTCAATAGGCTCCTTACAATTTTGTGGGTAATGAGGGTATATATAGTATGAGTGATGGGCAAATAGGTCACACTCAAAAATCCTCTAACTAATGAAATTTGCGGGTCACTCGTGGGTCACTCGCGGGTTGCCTGAGTCGCGAAATCTAGTTGACATAGCTAGCACATGACTCTTCAACTTCCACAGCTAGCACTTGACTCTTCGGCTTCTGGTATGTGCTCCTCACGTGACTTTTAGCTGTCTTGATCAAATTTTCACCACTTAATACTAAACTCATTACAAATAAATCCCACAAAAATACAAGGAAATAAATTTATGCAATTACAACACTTTTTGTCATGGAATAAGCCAACACTAATGTTATGATAAAAATCATAACTTAACACTTTTTAATTTCAATCTTGAATGCTTATATAGTTATTTTTTATTTACTCTTATGGTTCGTAATTTTTATTTCTATTTTAAATTATAAACATCATTTATTAGTCATGAATTCACTTTATTATTTATTATTACTCTTAAATTGATATATGTTTAACAATATATAAATAAAAATACATTTAATAATTAATTAGTACGCTTATTGTCGTTGAGTCTTGTTCTATTTTTAAAATAATTATTGTGTCGTTGTGTTATACTTGTACCCATAATTGCATTCATGTCCATGCTTCGTAGTCACGTAAGGTACCTTCAAATTCCTAGTCACATAAGGTACCTTCAAATTTGACATTGGTCATATTTGAAGCTAGCAACTTTGTGCCAACCCATTCCACGATGCATGTTGTGTTTAAGAAATTCACTTTTTTTTTTCTTATGCTTTTAGTATCTGATGCAAAAATATATTTCAATTAGTTAATTTTTGACATGGACTTCCCTCAGTCTTTATATTCTATCCTCAAGACTACTTCATTTAAATATTGTAGTCAGTTGAATAGAAAACAGAGAGGATCATTTTCGTAAAATATTATATTTTAGGCAAATATTCAAAACTGACACTCTAACTTTCAGTCTTTTTCATTTCAGTCCTCTAACTTTCAGTTTTGTCATTTTAGCCCTCTAACTTTCAATTGTTGTCAATTTGGTACTCCGTTAAACTCCAGTTATGTCCTGTCGTTAATTGAGCTAAAACGATGTCGTTTTGGCTCTTTTATAAAAAAAAAAAAAAAAAAAAAAATCGGAATTAAAAGAAAGTAAAAAAAAAAACTGATATTAAAAAGAAAAAGAAAACATTTACTGGGTCAAAACCAAGAATCATTCCACCCAAATCCCAAACTTAGAGAATTTGGGGAAACAATTACACTAGGACTCACTTTCTTCTTCCCAAACAAAACTATTTCTTCTTCTTCTTTATTGTTTCAAAACACTTAATAATTATCTAATTGATTTGAGCACCATCTTCTTTACTGTTTCAAAACACTTATCTAATCGATTTGAACACCACCGAGGAGGACGAAACGCTGTTGCAGGGCTCGTCTTCAACATCTTCATCGTCGTTCTCTGTAGCCGGGTTGAATACCAGTGGTGGGTTGGGTTCAAATTTGGTGGTGGGTGCATCAGCATCAGCTTCGTCTTCGTCTTCGTCTTCGGTGTGTTTGGAGCTATGGCTCGGGTGTGTAGGCCCATTGATATCTCTGCGAAGAAAGGTAGTGTGGTGGTGTACTTCCTCAGGGTTAGTTGGAACAGCTTCGAAACATCACAATGTGACCATCCTCACCTTCATTAGAACTCCATCACCGATTCAGTCTCTCAACCGATTCATATCAGTTTTTTTTTTTTTTTTTTTTTAATCAGTTTTTTTTTTTAAATTATGAAATTTATTAAAAAAAAAAAAAAAAAGCCAAAACGACTTGTTTTGGCTCAATTAACTGCAGGACATAACTCAGATTTAACGGAATACCAAATTGACAACAATTGAAAGTTAGAGGACTAAAATGACAAAACTGAAAGTTAGAGAACTGAAATGAAAAAGACTGAAAGCTAAAGGGTCAGTTTTGCATTTTTGCCTATATTTTATATTCTTTCAAATTAGCATCAACCACATGGTCACTACAAACAATGACCATAAAATCCATGTGAGCAATGTTAGGGACACAGACAAAAATCACAAAAATTTCATAATATTTCTAAATTAGTATGTCAACTCATACATGGGCTACCATTACTTCCAATTTTTTAATATTTTGATATGCTAATTTGGATAAAATTAATTATTGTGTTCATACATGGGCTTTAATTATCTCAAATTCACTATTTCACATCTAGTTTTATATGTTAAATGTGAACATACATTCTCCTATCAATGTAGAAATATACTGTTTAATAACCGATTTAAATAATATTTTTCCCTTCCACAATTTGACTTTTACGAAGAATGGGATGTAAATGCTCATACATTTCCTCAAAAAGTAATTGGGAGGACCACTCTTAAAGTATTTGATGAAAATATGAAATATTCTCTGAGTTCACTAACTTTTAAGATTTATGTAAATGCTCATACATTTCCTCAAAAAGTAATTGGGAGGACCACTCTTAAGGTATTTGATGAAAATATGAAATATTCTTTGAGTTCACTAACTTTTAAGACTTATGTAAATGGAGGACCACTCTCAGGGTCCGTTTGATTGGAGGAATGAAAAAGTGGGAGGATAGAAAATATTTAGTTTTCCTTCGTGTGTGTTTGGTTGGACGGATGGAAAAGTGGGAGGGTGGAAAACTCTTTTGTTTGGTTGAAAAGAAAAGTGAGAGGATAGAAAATGTAGTTTATAAAAATTGACTATTATACCCTTATTACATAATAGTTAAGAAATAGATTTATTTGTACTCATTAAATAATATAAAATTTACCAATAATTATATTTTTTAATGAGAAGTATTACATCTACAACATTTTTTGCAATACTTTCACAATAAATTATATGTGGTAAGTTATTACTGATTTTAATTTGAATACATCACTTAAATATTTTTTTTCATCCGTATTAGTTAATAACAACCCACCACTTAAGAATTATTGTAAAAATATTGTAGTAGCATTTCTCAATTTCTTATCCTTTATTTTATTTTTCCCTTATCGCTTTTTTTTTTTTTTCATCTGCACGTTCCTTTTCTTTTCTTTTCTTTTTTCCTCTTTTTTTCTCCTCCACACCTTTCCCTTGTCTCTATCTTCACTTTTCCTTTTTTTCTTTTTATCTTCACTTGTCTGGAGCTTTATCCTCTTATCTTCACTTTTCTTTTTTCTTTTCTTCTCTAGCACTACATCTACTCTAGAGCATTCAAGAAGCACCACTGCATGTCCTCTTTCCACCGAGGCTCAGATGGGTCAGTTTTGCCTTTTTTTTTTTTTTTGGTTCTAATTTGATTAGTTTTAAAATTTTTATTTGAGTTTGTATTTTGATTGAGAGCTCCATCAATTTTGTGCTTCACCGTCGTGCTCTCTGTTTTTTTTTTTTACTTGATTCCAGAGGGCATTATGGTAAAAGTGCCGGGAGAGCATTTTCTCTTCAGGCTTTTCCTCCCGATTTGGGAGGAAAAAATTTGTGGGCCTGGGAGAGAAAATTTTCTCCCGGGTTTTCCTTCCTCTCTATTTTCTCTCGTTTGTCAAATAGTGGAAAACACTGTTTTCCACTCGATTTTCCTTCCTATGTTTTCCATCATTCCTAAATTCACCCCAAACAAACACAGTGTTAAAGTATTTGATGGAAATATGAAATATTCTGTGAGTTCACTAACTTTTAAGACTTATGTAAATGCTCATACATTTCCTGAAAAAGTAATTGGGAGGACCACTCTTAAAGTATTTGATGAAAATATGAAATATTCTCTGAGTTCACTAGCTTTTACCATAAGCTCACACCTAAAGGAATCCACACCCAAGATTCAAGGGATACAGAGTAAATTATAGAAATGCTCACCACCCTAAGCAATTCACCTAAAAAGATAGAGAGCAAGAACTGATTAATTCAAAACAACACTCAGTACTCTCGTTTCTTACATGAGTTTGGACTAATATAGGACTAACATGGAGCAACCCTTTAAGCAAGAGAAATGACAACTTACATTTACAAGACATAAACGCTTAATTAAAAACAAAGAATTGATCAAATATTCAAAAAATACAACTAACATGACCAACAAGACAAGGGAAATGGAAATGATACTTTGGAAACCAAATAGACATATGATAGGATTTTTTTTTTATCAAAACAACACTCAGTACTCTCGTTTCTTACATGAGTTTGGACTAATATAGGACTAACATGGAGCAACCCTTTAAGCAAGAGAAATGACAACTTACATTTACAAGACATAAACGCTTAATTAAAAACAAAGAATTGATCAAATATTCAAAAAATACAACTAACATGACCAACAAGACAAGGGAAATGGAAATGATACTTTGGAAACCAAATAGACATATGATAGGATTTTTTTTTTCAAAATATCTATTTTTGGAGTTTATTTTATCACCTAGATAGTAGTAAAATAACTATTCTCATTCTAAAAGACTTCATATTGCACACCGTTTGGTACATTGAAAACTAGATATTGAACAACATTTGGCAAAAAGATTTTTGTTTTTGTTTTTCTCAGTTTATATATATATATATATATATTTATATTTAATTTAACATAAATGTTTTTATTTAAACAAACAGCTAACCTTCATCTTTCTGTCGCACATTTAGTATAAAAGTTACCAAAAATCATATATTTTGGTCTTATTTTTAGCAAATAAGCTATCAAACAACTGCGTGATACTAAACAAAAATAGAGTTTTCCGTTGATATATGACTTTCTTGCTAATTCTTCTGGTATAATTCCAAAATTAATTTTGAAAATTACCTAAAATACTGATAGAGGTTATATATGTTATAACCCCACCAACTTAATGTTCAAATTTTGCCTAGTTATTTATTTGGTGATATGACACCACCCTGACCCCAGTGTCTATATTGTTGAGCACGTCAAGGATAAACTTATAAAGACGTTTAAGGTTGCCAATTAAAGTTTACTTTGGACATAAGATGGAATATTTACGACAACCCGATAAGCCCTTCATAATTCATATAGGTTGTGTCTATAAATATTGATAAGCCAAGAATTTATTAACCTCTTGAGATAAATTAACCAATTAATTAGCTAAGTTAATTAATTAAGTCAATTAACATGCAATACGTATAGTAGTATAAACAAATCACCAACTAAGTTAAATGCAGCAAAAAATAAAATTGACACGATGATTTGTTTACGAATGGAGAAAACCTCCAATGCAAAAACCCCACCGGATAAACTAACAAAGACGTTTAAGGTTGCCAATTAAAGTTCACTTTTGATGTAAGACGGAATATTTACAACAATCCGATGAGCACTTCATAATTCATATAGGTTGTCTATAAATAGTAATATACTTGCAGTCCAATTTGTATTCAACTACGCAGCAAAGAGTGCTAAACATACATAATTAGGAGTTTAGGACATCATCATCATCATCATCATCATGGGGTTTTCATTTTGTTACCCCATGTTCATGCGCTTGCTTTACATACTCCCTTTGTTTTATCATATACATTCCTCTCCTTCCATGCATCCACTATGTCATGGTGATGAGAGGTCAGCCTTGTTGCAATTGAAGCAAAGCTTTACCATAGAAGAGTCTGCTTCCAGTTTTCCTATTGCGTGTGATAGGGTCAAATCTTGGACACTAGGAGAAAACAGCACTGATTGTTGCTCATGGGATGGTGTTGAATGCGATGAGGACACAGGCCATGTGATTGGCCTTGACCTCAATAGCAGTTGTCTCTATGGTTCAATCAACTCTAACAGCACTCTTTTTCATCTTGTTCACTTACAAAAGCTTAACCTTGCTGACAATTACTTCAACTACTCTCAAATCCCATCTCAGGTAGGCAATCTTTCGAGAATGACACATCTCAATCTAGCTCATTCTATGTTTTCCGGCCAGATCCCATTAGAAGTTTCAAAGTTGTCCCAATTGTCATCTCTGGGTCTAGGTTGGAACCGTGATTCAAAGAAAAACCTATTAGAATTGGGAAGGTTGAGCCTAACGAGCCTAGTTGAAAATCTAACCCTTCTAGAAGATCTTGATCTGAGTAGAGTGAGCATATCCTCCACCGTGCCTAATATCTTTGCAAACATGTCTAATTTAAGGAGCCTCTATCTCTTTGACTGTGGAATGTATGGGGATTTTCCAAAAGGCATTTTTATGCTACCGAATTTACGGATTCTTGACGTAAATCACAACGAAGATCTCAATGGTTCTTGGCCTGACTTTCAATATTGGAGCAGCCCCCTGGAGCAAATGAGCCTTATAACTCCAACAATGAATCCAAATCCATACCCAACCAAAACTATTTTCCATCCAAATTCAAATTGAAATCCAGGTGAGTCCAGACTTCGATTGAAAACTGCAGGTGAAGAACCAAAATCCCAACATTTCTTTGATAATGGATTTCCACACAAACCTAAATTTCCCTCAAAAGAACTAGTTTCAAATGTGTTGAATTGCTTCCCTTCTGGTATAGAGCCACTGAGATAGTTATGAGAAACATTGAACCATTCAAGGAAAGTAAGTTGTGTTAGCTGTGATGGAATCTCCCCTGAGAGTCTATTTTGAGAAAGGTCTAATGATTCTAATTGTGTAAGATTTCCCAAAGATACAGGGATGTGTCCAGTGAGAATGTTATTGGAAAGATTGAGCATATTAAGTTCCTTTAAATCTCCTATAGATTTTGGAATCTCTCCAACAAACCTATTGCTAGACATATCAATGGCTCTAAAAAAGTCTTGGACCTTGTTGTATACTGTATCCACACCTTTATTTGTTATTTTCATTGAATAATCATAATAGTAATACAAATGGTGTGTCCCCACATTGAAATATTGTTTTTCATGAATATATGTCAAAGGGTGATCATGTTTGTCCAATTTCAATGCATTCCAATTTCTAAAGGAATTTAATGGCAAGTTTCCAGTAAAAATATTGTAAGAGAGATCAAGGATTCGAAAGTTTGGGAACTCATAATTGGTTTCAGGACTCTCTAATATTTTACCATAGAATTGGTTTGACCGCAAGATGAGAATCTCTAAATTTGGAAGATTTTCCAACCAAGACGGAAAAGTGTCACTGAATTGGTTATTACTAACATCAAAGGCCTCTAGCATCGTACAATTGGCCAATGATCTTGGTAACAAGCCTTGGAATTTGTTCCCTCTCAAACTAATCATCCTCAATTTGCTTCCAGAGAACATATTGTGCAAGCATGCAGGAAGTGAACCATTAAAGTTATTAGACACATCAAGGACATGAAGAAAAGTCATGTTGCAAATCCATTTAATACCACCAAGGTAATTATTAGAAATATCAAGAAAGTTAAGATTCCTTATGTTGAAGATAAAGATTGGAAACTTGCCTTCAAACTCATTGCCTGCAAGACCTAATTCATTTAATAGTGTTAGCTTCCTCAGCCCTAAAGGAATTGGACTAGTTAATTGATTGTAACTCATGTCAAGGATAATCAATTGTGTGAGGTTCGCAAGCCTAGAAGGGATTAGACCAGTCAAATGATTATTGTGGAGGCATAGAAGACCAAGTTGGATGAGATTTCCAATTGAAGATGGAATGTTACCCACTAAAATGTTATTTGAAAGGTCAAGGTAAATGAGATTTGTGAGGTTACCGATTGAAGATGGAATGGACCCTAACAAGTTGCAACTGGGCATTTCCAAAGCAATCAAGGAGCTGAGGTTTCCCATTGAAGAGGGCAGCTCACTAGAGAAATTGATGCGTGCAAGGCTCATTTGCTCCAGGGGGCTGCTCCAATATTGAAAGTCAGGCCAAGAACCATTGAGATCTTCGCTGTGATTTACGTCAAGAATCCGTAAATTCGGTAGCATAAAAATGCCTTTTGGAAAATCCCCATACATTCCACAGTCAAAGAGATAGAGGCTCCTTAAATTAGACATGTTTGCAAAGATATTAGGCACGGTGGAGGATATGCTCACTCTACTCAGATCAAGATCTTCTAGAAGGGTTAGATTTTCAACTAGGCTCGTTAGGCTCAACCTTCCCAATTCTAATAGGTTTTTCTTTGAATCACGGTTCCAACCTAGACCCAGAGATGACAATTGGGACAACTTTGAAACTTCTAATGGGATCTGGCCGGAAAACATAGAATGAGCTAGATTGAGATGTGTCATTCTCGAAAGATTGCCTACCTGAGATGGGATTTGAGAGTAGTTGAAGTAATTGTCAGCAAGGTTAAGCTTTTGTAAGTGAACAAGATGAAAAAGAGTGCTGTTAGAGTTGATTGAACCATAGAGACAACTGCTATTGAGGTCAAGGCCAATCACATGGCCTGTGTCCTCATCGCATTCAACACCATCCCATGAGCAACAATCAGTGCTGTTTTCTCCTAGTGTCCAAGATTTGACCCTATCACACGCAATAGGAAAACTGGAAGCAGACTCTTCTATGGTAAAGCTTTGCTTCAATTGCAACAAGGCTGACCTCTCATCA